>NC_071092.1:33828597-34128597 GCF_027358695.1 Spea bombifrons | reverse complement strand
CACGATCCATTAATTGACTTTCCATTCTATGACTTAGGCCAAATGTTAATTAATATTGGATCCACAGTATAGTTAAATGGAATTGATCACGTTCCAATATGTCTATGATTCTTAAACAACATACTTCATTTATTCAGTTTGCTTTTCCTTTTCACTTAAGTAGTAAAATATAAAGTATCTATATTATGTTGTGCTGGACGTGAGCGGTTCCATGTTCCTGCCAAATCGATTTTTAATTTGTTACCCACCTGAGTGAGAAAACTGGACATTGCTGTATTAGCCCAAGGAAAATGGAGTCTAGGGTTGAAGTAGATACATCTTCTAGAAAAAAAAACATGTGGACTTACATAAATTTGGGATCTCTGAAGTCCCAAACATATATATCCTAACTTAAATAATTTAACATATACAGTTACCTAGCAGCTCTGGGGCTAGAGGCTCATGCCCAAAATGCTAAAGATAAAGCTGTTAAGCAAACCTGAGAAAATAGGCAAAATGATGGAACGTTTGTAAAAGGCTAGATTAAGCCAGAATGCCAGAGATGCAAACATAGTCTGCACCCCTGAGACTAGTAGACTCATTTCTAGTTATCCCGTAGGTTATAAACATATAAATAACATGTAAGCCTTGTTTTATCACATTGTTTATCACTTTTTATTTGAGTACTATCCCCTCCAAATAACGTGAATGTAATTTCTGTAAAAAGGTCATTTTAAGAATAGCCTAACGTCTACTCCTGTTGCAGCTTACTTCAGTGTCATTGTCAGGAAGCCTTCAGAAAGTAAAAGCCAAAGACAATGGTTTAACCCAGAAACAATGCCGGATTTCTCTTTCTGTGAAGTTATTCACAAAATGTTCACCAAGAAGTTGCTTTTATTGCAACTCTAGTTTTCCATTTATCTTTCAGAACAATGCCCCATCGTATTGTTAACTTTATAATATACTGGGTGAGATTATAAGGCTTTACTCTATAAGAAGAGTAAAAGCAGATCTGGTAGTTTTCTCCTTTTAGTCCTCATCACCAGCAATGGAAATCAATTAGTGAAAAAGGCTCAGGATGTTATCTCCAAAGAATGGTATTGTTGTAACCATTTTAGAATGACTTGAAAATTGATTTCATATATATATATATGTGTCAGTACTAACGGCAAGTAGACTGGTAAGGACTCCAGTCCGCCAATGTTCTTAAGTATAAGCTCCAAGTGATATGTGACATTACCTTTATTTATAGAGCGCCGGTTGTGAGGGTGATGAGGAGAAGCCAGTAGTGTGGAGATCTTAAAGGTGGCGAGAACAGATGGATGGTTATTATTGTGTGGCACGGTATTTAGACTAGCTTACAATCATGGTTCTTGTATGCTTTTCTGAATATCGTTTGACTGCATATGCAGATACAGATTGTGCTTTTGCAGACTTCTTAGAGTTTTTAGTTTTAGGATATATGATGCTAGCAAATACTGAATGCCTAAAGACATTATAGACAAGTGATTTGTTATGTGGACTGATATACTTGTGGTGCTACAGAAAAACTCACTTTTTATAAATGTTTTATATTTTGAGTTCTTTTGTGATCTTGTTCGTTGACATTAGAGAATTGATGGAAATTACAATGCACCTTTGCCTAGAAGACTTGAAATAGTTGAAATTGTTGCACTGGCTTTATGTACAAAACCAGATCAGATGCTACACCTCCCTAGAATGAACTTTAAGACCTCAACTTTGATTTTTGGAGTGTTATATGGTTGTTGTGGGCTGCGAGCAGACAGTGTGTCCCAGCCAGTTGGAAACGAGCAGCAACCAGTTTATAAGTTCTTCCAGAGAAAGAAAATTATATGCAGTCTGCTCTTTTGTAGTCTGAGAGGCTTACAAACCTTCTAATAAAGAAGAAAATGCAAATGCATCAGATTTTAATGAGTACATTTAAAAAATAAAATCTGGGCACCTAGGGAAATTTAAAAATGTTTACTAAACTGAATACATCTTAGTTGGTCCAAAGTTGGACAAGTTATATGTAAATGGTCAACGAGAGTATTTACTAAAGTAGCAGGCTGTCTAGATTCTAAATATCATCTTTTTGACTTGTTAGTTCTATAGTCATCCCACAGGAGATGACCTGCATAAAGGTTCTGCGTTTTATATAGAAATCCTCCTACCTTAGCACATTTTGTGTTGCATGTGATGTTTTGCAATAATCTTCCATACTTACCGTAACTTGTGATTATGTTTACATAGTGAGGATAAAAGTCTTTTATCTTTCATGGAAAAAAAATAAATATTTAATTGCATTATTTTCCTGAGCCCCGGGTTTACATTAATAGATTTTTGTTTAACTTCAATCAAGGAATGAAAAAAACGTAACGGATTTAGAAATGGCATTATAAGTAGAATGTTACAAAGCTAATGTTGAAGGAATGTTGACAGTTTTTGTAAAAATTAAATAACTATGCAACAGATACTAATTCCAAATTTTTTTAGATTTATGAAACCATGTGTTACTTTTACTGAATGTGTAGACTTTTCCAGCTGTTTCCAAAGTAAGATTTCACTGCAATAAAAATATACAAAATTAGTTAGCCTTGCTTCCAGGAACAGCTCTACATCAATGCCCAAGTGTGCAATCTCCTCTTCTACTTCGTGATTCATAACTACACGGAAATCCTGTTTGACTTGGAAGAGGAGGATTCTGAGGGCCTAACTGGCATCATTGTTACATATACTTAGTTACTGTTAATTTATGTGTACATGCGCAGCAGACCTGCTTCATATTATGAAATTAATACAGTAACCGCATGATTTTACGTGCGTACGATATAAAATGTAATACAGTATTAAAATTCCTGATACTTAGCAGGGAGCTGATTAATCAACAAATAGTTGTTACTGACCTGGAACCACCAAGCGTTCATCTGATAAAAGTGTATCCCGGAAGCCTTAAAAACAGAAGAATTTCTAAGACGCAAGTGATTCTGAAAATATATTCTTTCATGCTAAATAATAATAAATTATTTATTATTATTATTGGTGTTCATTTTTATTCATGTTAATATGTATTATTGGTATTAATATTTATGATTGGTTGCTCAAATGAGCTTGCAATCTAAATAAAACAAAACTAAGAAAGCCAAGGAGCATCTGATGGAATTTTAATAAATGAGGATTGCTGGATGTCATTAAAAGGAAACCCTAAGAAACGTTTAGCATACTTTCGCGTGTTCATTATTTTCAAGCCTAAACCTGTGGCAGGTTTATTTAAACATTGGTGAATGTTACAAATGTGCTTTTTTTCTTGTTTTAGTTGGATCCGTCACTTTCTCAAATCCTGGATTTATAGTTTAGTATACTTAAGCAATTTATGTAATGGTTCATACAGGTTATAAAAATAATGTACTAGAAGCCCATGTGATAGATATACCATGAGAGCAGCCATCTGCATTTCTTGTACTCAGGATTTGCATGATTACTTCCCATTCTATTAAGTAATATCTACCCTTTGGAAGATGCTGAATGGCTTTGTAACAGGTGTGACCGGGAGAAGGCAGAGAACCCCATAATCAAACTAAATGATGTGCATTGTTAATTCTTATAAAGAATTTCTGCTTCACTGTGGTAGAATTGTCCATTATTTTCAAGTCTACTGAACAATTGACTGAAAATGTTAAAACCACAAGCTATTATTAATTTCAATAAATTAAAGCCTGTTGAAAGCTGTTCTGATACCGTGTGTACCGTCATGCTAATAACTCTACAGGTGCATTAATAATTAACAGGTGCAATAACTCTATTGGAGAAACAGCTTACCAAGTTACCCTCATGAAAGTTGATGTAGGTTTATAGGGTGATTTGGTCTCGGTATAATATTAGCCACAAAGTGATCCTTGTTTACTGGCTGAGGCTACTAATAGTATTACTGCGAAGGGTACTAATAGTATTACTGCATATTTAAAAGCAGAACATTGAGTCGCAGCTTTGAACTTTCTTACAATACAACAGATAATACTTTTATGAGCAATGTAAGAAATGGAATAATATTTGAAATGATTCAAAAAAATGTGTTTTGTGTCTACGTTTATGAAATGTTCATATTTTCAAGTGTTAAAGCAAACGTAATTTCCACTTACATTCTTTTTGAAAGATTTATTGGCCTAGAATCCATGCTAGTAAGTATTGTTTTATTGTATTTCTGCAATATGTTGCCATCTATATTTTTATACTCAGCTGAACCTATGGGTGTCATAGAATAGTGAAAGGGGTCCCCTATCAGTCCTTAACTAGAAATAACGGGAAATATTATTAGAATATTCTTTCTAAATACCTTTTTTTATCTCCAAAAATACTACTTCAGATTCGGCAAACCTATGAAATTATACTTAGAAAAATATTCAATTGTTGTGTGTGTGTGTGTGTGTGTGTATATATATATTATATATATATATATATATATATATATATATATATATATATATATATAATATTACACAGTACCTCACAAAAGTCAGTACACCCCTCACCCCATTTTTGTAAATATTTTATTATATCTTTTCATGTGACAACACTGAAGAAATGACACTCTGCTGCAATGTAAAGTAGTGAGTGTACAGCCTGTATAACAGTGTAAATTTGCTTCCCCCTCAAAATATCTCAACATGATACCGACCCCAAACACACCTCCAAGATGATCACTGCCTTGCTAAAGAAGCTGAGGGTAAAGGTGATGGACTTACCAAGCATGTCTCCAGACCTAAACCCTATTGAGCATCTGTGGGGCATCCTGAAACGGAAGGTGGGGGCGCGCAAGGTCTCTAACATCCACCAGCTCCGTGATGTCATCATGGAGGAGTGGAAGAGAACTCCAGTGGCAACCTGTGAAGCTCTGGTGAACTCCATGCCCAAGAGGGTTAAGGCAGTGCTGGAAAGTAAGGGTGGCCACACAAAATATTGACACTTTGGGCCCAATTTGGAGATTTCAACTTAGGGGTGTACTCACTTTTGTTGCCAAGGTGTTAGACATTAATGGCTGTGTGTTGAGGTATTTTGAGGGGACAGCAAATTTACACTGTTATACAGGCTGTACACTCACTACGTTACATTGTAGCAGAGTGTCATTTCTACAGTGTTGTCACATGAAAAAATATAATAAAATATTCACAAAAATGTGAGGGGTGTACTCACTTTTGTGAGATACTGTATATATATATATATATATAATACACAGCATACCTCAGAATGTTTGGTGGATATGAGTCCATCATGGTGTACAACTCTTGTGCTCAAAATACATGAATATAGACAAGCCTGGCCGGTCTAATTCAAATAAGTAGTTATTGTCATCATGTTCTGTCCACAAGAAGGGAGTAACACTTTACATGTAGATTCCCCACAAACAGTCTATCCATACAGCCAAACCTAATTTCTTATTCCGGGAACTAGTAATCCTTTAGGTTGCATGAGACAAAATGGAAACACCTTTTCCCTGAACAAAGCCTTGCATAACCGGGGAGTCTGAAACCCAAGCCCAGAAATGTTTTATATCAGCGAGAGAAAAAAAATCCCATCAGACAAATTATGGTGTTTGAAACTAGCGAGTTTTCTTAAAAATACAACCTATTCATTTAAAGAGACGTGTTTCAGACCCTGGCCTGCTGTTCTATAGTACTTCTGAAGATGTATGGCATTAAACTGTAACATTTCATAACAAATCTCTTAGCGCATGGTTCGTAGCCTAGAACTATACAAAATAAAATGGTACGTCAGCAGCAGTGTTTATTTTGACCATCTTTCAAGATTTGTGCCCTAGTCCTTTCTCATAGTACAAATTACTTTAGCAGAGTAATGGGCCAGCGATCCACAGACTGTTTTCTAAAGTCTTGTTGCTGTGGAGATATCCAGCCTTCCATAAAAACGATTATCTCCAGGGACAGCAGAAACTCTTTGCAGCTGCTTTAACCTCCTTGGCATTCTACGTATCTGCTTGAGGTCTTTAATCGAGCTTTTGGAAATCGTTTATATGTTCAATGCCCATTCTTTTTCTTAACAGTAATATATACTTATATGTCGAGAGACGTTAGATCAGCGCATAGAAATCATGACATTGGCCCTTTTTAAATGCTTTCTGTAACACGTTAAGTGATAAGCAGCACTGATAGGAACACGATTGATCTAAAGCAGTAGCCCCATTAGGAAGCAACTGCCATAAATCTGTATGAGAAATGTTCCGATGCTGCTTTCTTTTGACCCCCCCCCAGCTTTGTAGAATCCATTAAGAGCAATCTGCACATTGTATGTTATTTCAACACATTAAAGGTAAAAGCAGCTCTTAGGTAAAATGAGCAATCTGGGTTTTCTTTAATAGTTATTGATGACACTTCGTTTTAGCCGGAGCAAGATTTTGTAAGCTATACTGCCCTATATATGCCCTGTTTAGTAAGCACTTTAGATCACTTATGGACGTTATGGGAAAGTTTTAAGTGTATTTGTACCCGACTGATGCTATTGTCTAAGTACTGGACCTAGTTTGACAATCAGTAATGGCAGTATACCTCAGGAGTACAGCTGCCTGCTGGGTACCCATGGCATACTTTGGCAGACTGAGAAAGGGGAATGTGATCGAACCCCGGCTCACAGGACATTTGTGGTCCCGGGCCTGTGCTGTCCTATGGTTTACATGTTTGGTATTTAGTAGTTATTCACTCCAACCTCATAGTAACATAGTAACATAGTTCATAAGGTTGAAAAAAGACCAAAGTCCATCAAGTTCAACCTATATACATATTGTGTCCCTACCGTGTTGATCCAGAGGAAGGCAAAAAACCCTTATGAAGCAGATGCCAATTGCCCCATACCAGGGGGAAAATTCCTTCCCGACTCCAAATATGGCAATCAGAATAAATCCCTGGATCAACGTTCTGTCCCTATTAATCTACTATCCATAACTTGTAATATTATTGCTTTCAAGAAACACGTCCAGGCTCCTTTTAAACTCTTTTATTGAGTTTACCATTACCACTTCCTCTGGCAGAGAGTTCCATAGTCTCACCGCTCTTACTGTAAAGAACCCCCGTCTGTGCTGGTGTAGAAACCTTCTTTCCTCCAGCCGTAGAGGATGTCCCCTTGTTATAGATACAGTCCTGGGTATAAATAGGTCCTGGGAGTGATCTCTGTACTGCCCCCTTATATATTTATACATAGTTATTAAGTCCCCCCTAAGCCGTCTTTTCTCCAAACTAAATAACCCTAATTCTGATAATCCTTCTGGGTACTGCAGTCCTTCCATTCCCCTTATTACTCTGGTTGCCCGTCTTTGAACCCTCTCCAGTTCCACTATATCTTTCTTGTACACTGGTGCCCAGTACTGTACACAGTATTCCATGTGTGGTCTGACTAGTGACTTGTACAATGGTAGAATTATTTCCTTGTCATGGGCATCCATGCCCCTTTTGATGCACCCCATGATTTTATTTGCCTTAGCAGCAGCTGCCCGACACTGGTCGCTACAGGTAAATTTACTGTTAACCAAGACTCCTAAGTCCTTTTCCATGTCAGTCGTCCCCAGTGTTTTCCCATTTAATACATATTCCCAGCCTGGATTTTTCTTCCCCATGTGCATAACCTTACATTTATCCGTGTTGAACCTCATCTGCCACATCCCAGCCCAAGCCTCCAACCTATGCAGATCCATTTGTAATCGTGCACTGTCCTCTATTGTGTTAACCACGCTACAGAGCTTAGTATCGTCTGCAAAGATTGATACTTTACTATACAATCCCTCTACAAGGTCATTAATAAATATATTAAAAAGAATAGGACCCAAAACTGACCCCTGTGGTACCCCACTAGTAACAGTCACCCACTCAGAGTATGTACCATTAATAACCACCCTCTGTTTCCTATCACTGAGCCAGTTACTTACCCACATACACACATTCTCCCCCAGCCCAAGCATTCTCATTTTATGTACCAGCCTTTTATGTGGCACCGTATCAAATGCTTTGGAAAAATCAAGATATACGACATCCAGCGATTCTCCCCGATCCAGTCTTGAGCTCACCTCCTCATAAAAGCTGATCAGGTTAGTTTGACAGGACCGATCCCTTGTAAACCCATGCTGATATGGAGTCATACATTTATTTTCATTGAGATACTCCAAAATAGCATCTCTTAGGAAACCCTCAAACAGTTTACATACAACAGAAGTTAAACTAACAGGCCTATAATTCCCCGGGTCACTTTTTGTCCCCTTTTTGAATATTGGCACAACATTTGCAATGCGCCAGTCCTGGGGAACAGACCCGGTCACTATAGAGTCCTTGAATATTAGAAATAGGGGTCTGTCTATTACATTACTTAACTCCCTTAGAACGCGGGGGTGAATGCCATCTGGACCTGGTATTAACCTCCATTAATAAAACCCAAATAATAAATTAACAACGTACTATAACAGCCTGCCGTTTAAAACAACACCTCTGCCCTACTCATCTGGAATGGAAAAGATGGTGATGTTGGCTATCAAGCTACAATGTGGCATGGCTGCCATTAAACAACGTTCCTAATTACTTGAGCCTTTGGGACCAAAAACACTTGCACATGGGATAATACCGCATAGCGTGTGTAATGTGTGCTTATGCTTGTGTGCTGGCTTTTTCTTGGCATGAATATGGAGCCACAGCTATTTTATGAGTTCTTTTTGTGGTAATCCCATTGCAATTTTCTGAGGCGTGTGCGACTTGTGTATTGATGCTGTATCGCTAGCGGGGATGGCTAGAATCCTGGGACATTAAGAATATCGGGTAGTGCTTGTGGCTTAAACCTTTGGGTTATGCAGGACACATTTAAGGGACTGCGTACATCCTTTTAACTGCTTTTTAATAAATATAAGTCTAAAAATATTGTTGGGTCCTCTAGAGCCATTTATTTCAAGTTTAGTTTGTCAAATGATTTTATTTGTAATTTGTCAGGGTTGCATCAAGGATTCTGGAATCCTAGGTGAAAAGTTATTGCCATGCAGTGCAATGATATCTATAGCTCTTAGCATTTTGTTAAATTGAATATTTTTTTTGCCCAGAGCTGCTTCATAAGCAAAATTTCATGGTATATGTGTCATTATATCGGATTGTTCTATAATATATATTTTTTTGCTTGTTCTTTATAGGTCACATTATATTTGACACCAATTTCTACAATCCCTGTTCACCGGAAGCCATTGGTGTTTATCCTAAACTCCCCCCAAGCCTTGACATGGGAGCTGAAGACTGAGAGACTTGAAACAGGCATTCCAAAGTTTTTCTTTGTAAGTATATAGATTATTGGGAAATGAGACATTCTGGTATGGTATACATCTGGAATAGATGTTGGTTTTGTTTGAGGTGCCAGATAATTATTAGCTTGGTTTCTAATACTATTGAACAGGGCATCTCTAACAGGGCATAAGTAACTAGGGCTGGCGGAAGCTGCTGTACAAGGTTATATATATATATATATATATATTTGTTTTTTTATGTATATTTATATTTTATTCATACACAGTGTATTATTTCTTCTAGATTGTAGAAGTTTCTATATGTCCAGGTTGTTATGTGATGTACAGCTTGTCATGTTTGTCCATTGTGTACAGTACTATGATTTATATAAATCATTAGCACTATATAGGAAGTTCTACAAATTCTACAATCCTACAGGGAAATGTTTCCCCATTATTTGGGAATGTAGAAAAAAGCAGACTAAAGCCAAAGTTTGTTTTAGTCAAGGACATGTAGGGATGGAAGAATAGAAGTTAATTCTGAATGAATAAAGATATCCATAGAAAGCCATATTTTTGTTTTAATATCCATAGGCCCCTTTCATCGAGTTGATTGTGAACTGTGTATCAGGTAATTTATGATAAGCCATACTTAATTAGAAAACAGAGGGTTATAAATCAAGGACCCAATCCCTCAAAAGGTTCAATTACTTTTTATTATGCCGACATGACCAGTTGAGTGACACTTTTCATTAAATATCAGTTTAAACTCCCTAGTAATGACAGTTTTCCTTAAAGCTCCGTGAACCGATGTATTAGTATCAAAGGACTTAATGTATGTTTCAGCCATAAACCTGTCAGCATAGTTTCACAGTATTAACTAGTTCCTTTGTTCAAAAAGGGAAACACGAGTTTGTAAACATGTCATTTATCCATTTGACATTTTTATAAAACGGCCATCTCTGGACCAATAATTTTATATTGCAAGTAGGAGGTCAGTTCTACAAAAGTAATACTTTCTAGTAATACAATAATGAATAAAAAATATACCAATAAACAAATGCATCATACAAGATAATCCTACCTTAGTCCATACAATGATACTTTGATCTCTCGCTAGAACTATAAAAAAAATGTCTTTGTAAATTTTGTGGAAGCATTAAAAGGCTTGGTGTTTTTGCGCTGATAAAATGCAAAGTGACTCAATATGCAAATACATTTATGAAAGTCTATTTTGTCACAATTTGTTTTCATTTAATAATATAGCTGGCACAGTCGTTAATTTTGATTGAGTAAAATAAATTCAGTATTCCCAGCTGAATGCAAATATGTATTTAACACAAGCAAACATTTAAGTATACGATATATTATCATTCTTATTTTTATTATGATGTTTTGTTTGTATAGTGCCAACAATCTACGCAGCGCTTAATACAATACATATATTCAAGGGGTATGCCAAGATGAGAATTGACAGACTAAGATAAACCGATACATAAGGGGGAGAGAGCCCTGCTCGTAAGCTTACAATCTTCAGGGAATGGGGTGACAAACATAAGCACAATTTGGTCCTGTTTACAAATATCAAATTCCGCTTTGAAAATGTTGTTCACGTTCTTTGTACACTTAGAGGGGTTTCATTCAAAACCGATTTGTAGATTCCTGTGTTATCGAGACAGAATAGGATTCCTGAGTCGAGACGTTGCTGCACTCCACCCATTCTCCCCATTGAGTTGTAATATTCCGGCCGGGTCTGTACATTGTGACTTCTAACTTGACATTAGTCACAATGGGTCCTACCATTTCCAATCACCACTCACTTGTAGAACAATTTTACACTGTACTCATTATTTACAATATATTCTATTATTCTGATGGTTCATACAACGCCATTAAAACGTAGCACTTGTTTAAAAGTGAAGTACCCAGGAACTGAGCTGGAATGGGTTTGTGAACAAGTGATACATTGGTGGTGGTACACATTCAACAATGCCGCCACCATTCCTGTTCTTAAATGTCTAATGAATTTGTGGAACTATAAATGATGTACACAAAAGATGTATTCAAACAACGACAGAAGGCATGGAGAGTCCTGCTGGCTAAAGCTTAGAATGTAATTCTCGTTAATTCTCATTAATGCTTACATATAATAATGTATACATTAAATTACAATAACTATTACTTGTATGAACTTAGTTATGTTTTTTTGTTCATCAGTACAGTGTTCTGTTTTCTAAACCATAATACTAACCATTTCATGATAAACTAGTCTATAAAGTAGGAAGGCAATCTTCAAGGTTAGTTTTTCTTGACCTTTTACATTAGAACAATTGCACCGTTTGGCATGTTTTAAGTTAGAATTCCTTTTAATTTGTTATTATTGCGATGTATTCCTCTTTTTGTATCAATCAGTTTTAATCAAACTGCCTGTACACCTGTTTTGTATACCATTGTACCTTTTGCACCTAGAATCTCCATTAGAATTTCAAGAGCATTAAACAATATTAAGGGAATCACTTACATGTGTGCACAATGCTTATACATGTGTGTTATAAATCACTTTTTCACTAGGAATTACACTGAAAGTTCTGTTTTCAGTTATTGCTCCAGGTCAGGTGTAATATTTCAATGTCTTATACATTTTTTGCTGCTTTCGCTGCTGTTCCCAACTCTGAGAGAGTGGCAAAACCTATTACTCAGTCCTGAAGTGCAGCAAATGTGTGAATTGATATATATTTAACTAATAAGCTATGTCACGTTGTAAACTCATCTACCTCTCAAAAGGTTATTGGTTTAAAGAAGGTTATGGATACTCTGCATGCCTTTGGGCGTCTTTTAAATTGGGTTCCATGCTTGACTAAAAAAAACCCTTAGGTGACTCGGTCTTCGTTCCATACAGTGAGATAACAGCTGTCACGACCTCTGAGGTGCCACCAATGCCTCAGAAAGCCTGCCGGAACTCTGATGACTTCATTCGACGAGATGGAGATTTGTCATTTGGGAAGATAAAGTTTTATTTATTTTTCCCTAAATGAGTACAGAATAAAAATAATTACTACCACTTTAAGAAGAAATAGATGAAAACTTACAAACATCTCCTTGAATTACCCACTAGGTTCTCTTACAGAAGAGTGGAATTTAGTTTCAACCGCTTGTATTCTGCCACATAATAGTTAACGTAATATCTTTACCAACAAGTTGTAGTCATGCAGAGGGCCAGTCTGGTTTTTGGATTGCTGTCAAAACTGTCTGAAAAACAAGTGCCATTTGTTTTCCTGCGCTTAGCGTTCAACGGGAAATCAGGAGGATAAATTTCCAGAATCGTATTTTAAATAGATCCAGATGTAACGTTAGAGCCCCTCTAGGAAAGCAACGAAGCACAAGAGGAAATACTCTGCCAGTGTTAAAACTCTCAGGAACAACCGCTATTAATGTTTCCTTAAAGTAAGGTTGGTTGAAAGTAATTGGAATATATAAAGGTGCAAATTGCTTACGGAAGAAGAAGAAGTATTTAACAATCATTAACTTACTATGAGGCGATGCACTGAATGAAGATGTGGAAAACAATTGAAAAAAGTGATTAAAAACGTTATACTCCGGGCATGTTGTAATATTATGCTTCATTAAACTTGAAAGTTAAGCTTGTATTTAAAACTATATTTTTATAATCTTAGTTTTTGTTTTGTGGAGGATGAGGTATAGTTTATTTTACTTTGATAATCTTATTCCTGTGGTACATTACATTAATTTATATAGCGCCAGTAGATTCCGTAGTGCTGTGACAATAAGAGGTAGCTAATAAATTAATACTGTATCATGACACACAATGATACATACTGGTACAGAAGGAATAGAGGGCCTGTCCCTTGTAAGCTTACAATCTAGTCGGTGGTTGAGAGGGAAGTGAAGACCATAGGACAGGACAGCTTGGAAGAGGATGAATTGATTGAAGGAAGGCTGATATGTATCGGTTGTTCATCTTGCAGGTGGCTTGATTAGGATGCTGGATGAGGGTTGTATGCTTTTCAAACAGAACGGGGTAGGGAATGCCAGAGGAGCACAGCACATGTGATATCCTGAATATGTAAGTGGGAAGGGGTAATGATGGAATAAGAGAGACACAAGTCATGGAATGGGTGGTTAGGAGTTTATTTGGATACAAAGCTATAGATGTAGGGAAACTCAGGGTTGTTAAAGGCTCTGTAAATCAAGGTCAGGAATTGGATTCTGGGGAATGTGCGGAGCCAATGGAGCAAGTGGCACAGTGGGGCAATAGATGAAGAACTATGACAAAACAAGTCTAACTGCAGTGTTAGAGGTGGTCGGCGGAGAAGGTAGGGAATCATTTATGGAGTCAGAGAGAGTGGCGAAAACAGTGGTTTTGATTTACAACCTTTGGGGGGTCATCTTATAATGAGTTACTTTTTAAATAAGTTTATTTTAATTGAATATAGTTAGTGTACGCACTTCAATGAGAAGAATAACATTTCCTATATACATTGCTGAAATCTTTCAAATTGTATTTACCTGATTTTTCCAGCATTTCCAATCCCCTGACAGCCCATAAAACAAACTGTTTTATATTACTTATATTTCCTTTGCAGATTTATCTGTAAAGCTGCCCCCAAATTGGTAACAAAATCGAAAAGGCATTGTTTTGCTTAATGCTGATGAAACTACGATCTACTACGTTCCGTCTGTGTTTTGGAAATATGTTTCCATTTAGCTCTGTTCACCTTAGAATACTCTGGTGTGCTGTGGGGTTTGGCACCAAATGAACATTAGAGCTCACAGCCTGCAGTTCATCCAGTACGTCTTTCTAAAATGTCCCTTTACCTAATGTTGCTTAACCCCACTTTAAGTGCAGAATCTATTATTTGAACATCTGTTTTAGATCTAGAAAATATACAATATATGAGGTAGGTGGGTTCCTATGGATACTTGTTATGTAGGCCAGTGTAAAACTGGAGAAAGGAACAATATAAGAAACTTTTAATGTGGTCTGATGTTTTGTGTCCGGCAGACCAGTGTAAGTCGCACTACTCGTTCTTGAATATACAGAGTGCGTATCTAGAATGGTCCATCAGCTGGAAGACATGTAGCAGTTCTTTGATCAAAGGGTTGTCTATGGGAATAGCAGAGCAGAGAGACTGTCCAATCTCTTTAAATAGCATGTGCCTCCATATTTAGGATGGGATAAAGCAGCCAGTGTTCTTTTCTGCAAAAAAAAAAGAAAAGAAGCTCCTATTAGAAGGCCAGAGAACGATAGGCAGAAGAACATGGTCAGGAAAACAATTCCCTGATGGCAGGAACACAGTGATCTTACAGGCTGTAATATGCAAGGTGCAATGTTTTTAATGTTAAGACTAAATATAATTGTTCACCACAAATGCTTATTGTCAGCTAAATTTTTAACAAGGAAACAAGCTAAGGAAAGGACTGGCTTTTGCACTTGTCTAAGGCACTTCGATAAGTAGTATACTGACCACATTGTGTGTAGAACACAAATGGGAGATGGCTTACTTCATGGTGGAGTAATCAGAATAGTCACTGGGCCTACAGGCTTTCAAATAGATTACCACGAAACAGTTCTATTTGTACTGTATAGACATCATATAACCGTTTACTCACCAATTATGTTACAGTAAAACATAACTAGTGTTGGCAGCACCGGGTCCTAGGTTATCTTTACAGATATTAGAAGATTCATGAGATGAATAACACAGGAGGATGCGCTATACTCACATTTACCAACCTAAGTCAATCGATTTTTTTTTTTCCATGTAACAGGGTCACTGTTTTTATGGTGTTAAAATGTGTTTCTTTTATGAATAAGGAGTATGCATGTTTCATTCAAATAACCAAAAAAAAATACGTAACTCCAGTACTTTTATGCCTGTTGGGGGTTATTTTTGAAGATTTTTGAAGATCAACCAGATGTCCTTGTCGGGAGTAGAATATCATGACACAGCTGGATCCAAATTTCAAGATGGCTATTTTTGTATGTTAGTCTTCCGAACAACTACAATATAGCTTGAAAATGGCCAATGAAGCTTTGTATAAGCCATATAGTTTGTTAAATGCCACACATCAAAATATACCGTAAAAGCCCCAGCTTTAGCCATGTCTGGGTTATGTTCACTACATTGGTGTTTAAGTTTATTGCTGAAATAGCACACATCAAATGGCTGCTGCTTTTAGCTTGATGGTTAACAGTTCCATAATGTTAAAATATCTTTCAATGGAAAATATCAAGAAATAAAACCAAACGTATTATACAGCAGTTTGCCATCTACATAAGCTTTGTTTTTATATATAAAAGTCCTTGCTAAGCTATAATATACTTACAAATAAAAGAAGATTGTCTTAAACATAGTGACTGCAGGAAAGAATGACTCAACCCATTAAATGTACCCTTTGTGAATTACTCTTTTACTACTTTAGGATAGCTTTATTTACATCCCAAGCTTTGTCTGTCACTTTCTAGACTCCCAAGTTATGGCCGACTGCTTCAGTGTCATTCCTATGCCCCTCCTAACGTTTGCGTACATGTTGAAGATGTTAAAAATGTTTTCATTTGTTACATGTTAGTGTCACAGGAACTCACCCGTTTTATGTAGTGTAACTTCCTTTGCCTTGCTGCCAAGTTCCATCTTATAACTAAAACTTGAGATATTAATTTATCAGCAATAATGAATGTGCACATAGACACGCGGTGACATAGACATATTCGATATGAAACAGGAGCTGGCTTTGAGGAGCAAAACCCTTGAAAAACGGCCTGCCCCAGTAAGGCTTTATCTGTGTGTGTGTGTATATGTGTGTATGTTTGTGTATATGTGTGTGTGTTTTGTGTATGTGTGTGTAAGTAAACTACAATGGGTTTCTGCCAAACCACAGTGATTTCACACCCAAGTTCTGGCTGTAGTATATATTTACTTTTCTGCTGGGGGTTTTGTCCTTGTGTTAAAACCCACAGGGACTTGCTTATAAAACTACATTTATTGCCCAAGGTATAGCTTAACCCTCCTTCTCAGTTTACCATCTTAAATTTAAACAACGAGGAGACAACAAATGTTACCCACCATTTGCTTGCCGACAGTAAACCACACGACTTTTCTTCGTACTTTGATGCAGTATTTTCATCAGTAAGTTTTAATGATGATTCATGGCAATCACAGTAAAATTAAATAAAATAAACATTAAAACCCAAATAAATAAAATTGACAGATAATTGAAAAGTGTAACATTTTACAATGTAAAAAGTACTTGTAACAGAGTAGTAAAGGACTTATCAAGGGAAAAATGTTCACAACACGGTATACGCTGTCATCTGATAATGTGAAAGACCCTCCTGCTTTAGTTATTTTTAAAGAATCTCCTCAAAATTAAAGGCTAGCAACCACAAAACTCACGAGCACGGTACTAAACTGAGTAAAGAGTCCAATTTGTCTGCTACATCTTAAATCTCCTGTGAGAATTAAAGCCATTCTCCAATGCTATAAGCCTTTTTGTCTACACAGTTTTCCCATTTCCAGATCTGTGTCAAAAAGTGGGAAGATGAAAATAAGGGTAGTGACTGCCGCCGTGAACCTCTCTCTGATCCAGTTCCGGCCGGATTACTCAATCCATTCCTAACATAGAAACAGTACCATGCCTCTGCGTGTGCCAGTTTGGGGGTATTCAGAGTCCCACTAGAGAAACACCCATGTCAGATGTGTATTTGAATGTCCACAGTTAGAAATCAATAATACAAGACATAAATTGACACTCTTGATGTTTGTATATTGGTGGATTATCCTTTTTTTACATTTGAGTTCCATATGGCACGCTGGAAACACGAGAGTTTGACAAGGTTGGTACTTTGGGAAGATTTAGAGGTAAGCTGTGCAACTATTCCCCCTATGGGGCTTTAACAACTTTGAACCATGGGTTCAAAACATGCCGGTCCATGGGCCTTCCTTCAGTAAAATGTGTTATCCCTGTGCTAATATACCCATATAGCAATACTTTAACCGTGTTCCTCTTAAAAAGAAAATTTTGGTGATACATCAGGTAAGATCATGCCGCACTTTGTAGAGTCTAGGCATATACCTAAATCCTTTACCGATTCTGTCATTTACTGTAATTTCGGGGTACTTTAGTAAGATTTTAAACTATGCTAAAGTTACAAAATAATTATTCCTCGTTGGCAGGTGTGGAAACGAAGTTAGTTTTTTATTGTTATTTTTGAGCCAGGCAGTTGACTCGTGTCCAATAAAAACAACAGGTTTTGGTATCCTGCCACCGCCTAAAGCTGCAGTAATAAAGTTTATAGAATTGACAGATGAAGCAGAACTCAGTACGTCTAAATTCCTGTTAACAAAGCCAACATTTCCAATAAGAAATAAAAGTCTGGTCAAAAATGTCACACAGCCCATACATATCAAAATAGCCTGGACTTATAATGGCAGGCATATGGTTTGGCCCTCGCAGTGCTGACATCTGGTTAAGTGGTTCCGCTCTGCAGTTTGCAATAGCTTGCATGTGCTAGAAAAACATATTATTTTTGTATGATTTTAATGTTTGGTAAACCTTTTAGTTTAACCAGATTGTCAACTATAAGTGAAATAGGAACCCTAGCATTGTATACATATACGTGTGTGTGAGTATATCTATCAATCTATGTATATATCTATCAATCTATGTATATATCTATATGTAATATGATCTCCCTCTTTACTATTTGTGTTTGGGAGTAAGCTGGTATGTGCCTTGTACAATCTTGGTAAAACCATATTCCTTCTTGGCATGCTCACTTGGCCAGTAACTCAGGACTTCGGATGACTTTATGTTTGTAGTTTCGATCTGCGGCCCCTCATTTTCCCTCCTACATTGGGAGCTTGGTGAGCATCTCACGTTTTATCTTCCTTGTGCTGTTACAGAGGAAAAATCTCCATTATCATATCGGCCCTTTGAGCAGGATTACACGCATATGGAGATTTTTCCTGTGTAATGGCACGAGAGAGCTAAAACCTGAGATGCTCCAAAGCAGGGAGGCACCGTAGAAAAGGCTATGAGCCGGCTGTCTGTTCTTGGTTGGTCATCTCATATCTGTACTGTCCCCTTTTTTTATAATAAGCACAATTTCTAAACAACTACATATACTGTTCTTAAGTATTTCATTTCTGCATGTCTGTTTTGGGGAATCCAAATGTCCAACGCCCAGTGATTCCTCCATGCAAATGTTCTTGGATGCTGTAATAAAATGGACAAACAACAGAACCAAAAATAGAAATAGTTCTGAATTGTTTTTTTTTTATGTATGTCAATTTTGCCAAGTATGTCATGGATGTTTTTTTACGATACTACATTTTACTCATTTTACTCTACAACTCCCTAGTCAAAACTGTTCCAAGAGAGATCTGCTTTTTGTTTTATAGATCATCTTGATTTGTTATGGTTTCGGACTCTTTATTGTAGCGCTTCAAAACTATTACTTTCTTAGTAGACAAACATGCTGCTGTCAATGGAACATAACTTTTTACTACTATAATTTAACAGGAGGCAGTCATTGATGATTGACAAAGTTTTAGCGGATATTATTTAAAAAAAAAAAAAAATGTATCGACCAAATTGAAAATTTCCCTATTTTGGACGCTTTTTAAACCCTTGCATTTATGGCATCAATATGAGAACCCAGTCCCGTGACTGGCCATGTCTTCTAGTGTTTGTGGTTGCAAAAAGTGGTGAGGGGTAGAACTGTAAATTAAGTGGCGGACAAGTAATGGGAAATGAGACATTAGAAAGACATTAGAAAGACACATATGTGCACATAACTGAGAGAAAAAAGGCGAGCGTAACGTGAAGCCGTAGACAAGGAGGGTCAGCTTACTTTATGATAATAAATATGTGAGTGTTCGTTTTCACCTCTCTGGCAGGATTACGTCATGCTGCGTACCATTGTGCAAGTTCTGCTGGTTAAAAATGTCTATTCTATATCAATCAGATTATGCTGTGTACTTTCCCTTCTAATATATACACATCTGCTATAAAATGGATAAGAAATATAAGTTTTGGTTCTAAAAACACATTGATTGCTTTTTAGTCCATTTTTTATAAACTGATTGAAGTGTTTTAGCTGTTCCGTAATGCAGGACGAATCCGCACATTTTATGTTTTTATTTGCATGAATTTGATCATTTAGCTGAGAATTGAGCGTTCTGATTTGAGAGATAATTTCAAATGTTCGTTGCAGCTAATTCCAGTTTAAACACGTGATGTGAGATTTATTTTTCCATGAACAACCTGCTTTTCTTCTACCAGAAAACTAGATAATTAGCAACACACACAATGCCTCTGTGTTTTCCTTTCGTTTTCTTACATTGGACAGTAATGTCCAAAGTTGCATAACGTATTGATTGGTGATAGAACTTCTCTTTGCTCTTCTGCTAGGTATCACAAGGATCTACGGTTCGGTATGAAGCCGGAAACTTCTCCTTGTCATCGCAAGCGCAAGATAAAGAGCTCCCATCTGGAAATGATGATTTGTTAGCATGGGCCCATAAGAATTATGGGGCAGTAACATCTTTCACGGAAGTCAAATTGTCCAAAAACATTTACATCAAAGTGGGTGAAGGTAGGACAGGACGCTATGTAAAGATCAGCTCAAGGGAAATAAAAGTGATCCATGACTTCATGCCATTAATAAGCTGCTGGAGATGGATCAGTAATTTGAGATGTATTTTCCAAAACAGCATTTCTTTGCCAAAAATGAAGACAGACCCTCATGTATGGGAAATAAAATTCCATATGTATACAATGGATATAGTTTTTCATGTCATGTGTTTGAATTCTCCATGCATGGAGGCAAGAATCATGAATAAGATATGTATTTTTATGCTTTGCTAATACTCAAACTTATTCATCCATAACCAAAGGATAAGATAGAAAGTAGAATTAATTGCCTTGCTATACCAGTCCCAATTCCAGTGTCTGAAATGTTCAGTATGGCTGTATACGTTAACTTGCTTCTCTAAGGATGTGCATGATTGATTATTCCTCCGCATTGAGTGATTCATCCCCTTTGGTTACTGTTCCACTGAGGTATAATAAATAGAAAGAAGGCAGTTTGTGGCAGTAAAACAATTGTTATCTTCCCTATGGAAATAAATTAGCCTATTCAGTTTTAGATCAAATATCTCCAGAATAAATAGGGATAAGAATATCCCTGTATGGATAGATTCAATACATTTATTTAGTCATGCTAAAAGCCATGTTGGTAAGACCCATTTCTACCTTTTCAAGATTTGATTTTGAGAAATGCAACCATTTCTGATGTTTTTCCAGATCCACTGTTTCCTCCAATGTGTAGAATAGAGAAGAATTTTCTCTCCTTGAATTATCTTGCAAGTTATCTTCAGCCCCAATATGCCGAGGGCTGCATTTTATCAATGTCTACCGAAGAAAGATCAGTTCATATCATTGAGCTGGATGCTCCAAGCTCCAAACCATACAGGTAAATTCACTCAAGGCTAGTTTACAAGTGCATATTATCAGAATCATTTACATTTTCCATCAAGAAATGTACAAAAGAATAATTCAAAATTACCATAATTATATCATAGTCCTTATTTTGAAATTGATATAAACAAATGTCTACTTCCCCTAGATAATAGCCAATATTTTCAGATGATATACAGTAAATATGAATGTTTATATCAGCCAAGCAAATAATAAAGTAGAATACAGATTATCTTTTTTGTCTCCTGCTTCATAGAAGCCGAGACTTCCTTGTGTACAAGCGAGTTATGATGTATTAAATATTAAATTATATACTAAACCCATTCGATTCCAGATACCTTTGGGTTGTACATAGCAAATTGAAAGCGTTTAGGTACCAATTGAAAATAGGGTTAGCCAGTGTTTGCAAACTTACTAGCATTTGACGCATCAGTCGGCAGTCATGAATATGGGAATGTCGTAAATTCACCTTAATAACCCATCAGATGCCAAGAAAAAAGCAATTACTGACACTTGAATTTCTGGCAAATGAAATTCCATGTTAATGCATAACTAAATGTGGATCGACTTAGTGGTGGAAACCACTATGGTATTTAAGACATTTCTAGCTGCGCTGGCAATCTGTCACCAGTTATGTACCGATGTACCGTGTTATCTGGTTACATCCTAGACACACGCTGAATGGCCATATACAGGTTTTTCACATCGTTGTCAATTTGGCAATTTCTGTAAAGGGTCCATTTAAAAATCTACAAGAACACAACACCCTGCACCCCCCAAAAACTGTTAATATAAAATCTATTTTTAATGGTTTCAGACAACAATCCATATTTGAAATATGCTTTGGCTAGAATTCAGAAATGCGACAATTTCCCTAATTTCAGTTTATCCGTGTGCAGATACATCTACATATAACTACAGATGTGCATTTAACCTTATAACCGCCATCTTTAAATTAGTCTACTGATGCGGATCAGTAAACATCTTCTACAGTTGCTGGCACAAAGATATTTTAAGTACCCAATATGCTTCCAATTTATAGTACTTATAATGGTGCCAAAATCTAATTGCTTTTGGAAGGATCAAATTGAAGCTTAATCTACCAAGCAAGAGTACCAAACAGCTGCTAGTCTTGGTTGCCAACACCCATTATACCTCAGCCTCTCAGATTTCAAAATTATTTTTTCACCCCAGTCTTATGAACATGATATACATGTCACCATTTTCACTTACTATACATTGATGTATTTGCAGCCAGAATTCAGTGATCTAATAGGATGTTATTTCTTCATTTTAAGTAGAATTTTTTTACATTTTAATGTCACAAAGTCACATCACTATTCGCATCGCTGAAATCGCATTTAGACTTGGACCAAATACATCTTAGAGATCAACTAATAATCTTGCAGTGGTTTTAAATATTACTGTCCTGTTTTGGGTCAGGGCAATGCATCCAAGTATTATTTATTTGGTCGAAAAAGAGAAAACCAGAAAGGGAGGAACTATTAAGTATTGTGTGATTGCTCTCACTTTCTGGGGAAATGATTGCTGTCGCCTGTTGTTGCGCCTTACAAATACAAAAGTATCTGAAGTAAATGAACACCATCGATATGCCAAAAAGAATCTATATTTTTAGAAAAAATTTAAATTTCTTCCTTAACATAAAATGCAAATTTCTTTTAAAGTGACTGTAGTCTGTGACATCATTTTCTGTTTTAAATATAAAACCTGAAAAAATGGTCACTACTTTGGGTTTTTTTAAGTACATTAATATAATGGGTTAATTTAGAATCCTCCTGAAATATATTTTCCATACAATGTAAGTTAAACATAAGGTTTTGTGATTTCTATATACAAGGTGATTTGGTTAATTATATGTTGAGTGGTGGAGTCGTACTCTTGCCGATCACTAAACTCCCAAGACTATGCCGAGGAGTTATGTTGTAGGCTAACCCCTAGAAGTCGTGTCTCCTCACTTGTTAGAAATCTGTACTTGTCATTTACATTAGCCAGAGACAACCTCGCTTCACAAAATCAAACACGTTAACGTCGCAAATCACACTGAAAATCTTTGTTAGGAAAAAGTGTGTGTCAAAGGTTCTTTTATCAATCTGGTAAGCACATGTTTCATTATTTGAGGAAAACCCAATATTTAATCAGTTGTCCAGATGCTCAGACATGATAGATTGGAAAGGCTATGATAGCGGAATATATATGGCATCCTGGTTTAACTCCATTTTATATTCCTACATGCAGCTCCTTCCAGGTGGACATAATTGTTGACATCCGACCATTTCATCCAGAAGCCAAGCTTGTCAAAAACCTGGTACTTATCCTCAAATGCAGAACAGCAGTGAACTGGGTTATCAAAGCTCACGATATTCAAGGGAAACTGGAAGTACTGGTATGTTTAGAAAACACAAAGTGTGTTTGTATTACTTTCTGCTTATGTCTCATAAACCACAGGGCTTTTAATTAACTGTATGCGTTTTACGTGTGTTGGCGGTGGACCAGGTTAGTAGTCATAACCTTAATGGGCTGTGTTGGTAGCTGGGGGGGGGGATTTTTTCCACACTCAATTGAAGAAGCTTAAGGACTTTTTTAACTCTTTCATTCAGACACTCCAGGGGTTTAAATGTTTGGTAATGTCCTCCTCCGCTACCCCAATAACTCATTACTCGAAAGGAGACTACCAGCCAACAACTTCATGCTGAGAGAGTTTTAGTTACCAAACACAGATCCAAGATAACCTCAAGCTGCCATTGCCACTGAATGCTTTTAGGAGATTATTACCTGACTTTGATTCATTTTATTGGGTTGATAATTGCAATGCCAGGGTGTCAGTTTTCTACGCAAGATGCAGGCAATTGGCTGGGCATTTACTGGGAACGACCAAGACCACCTATGTGTGTGCACATTACTGAAGTGGTTTCACACTGCTGGGAAACTGGCTTCAAACAACATTTGGGTTCACGCATGAAATGTGATTCTGATGGAAGGTTTCAAAGGTGGATTTATGACAACGTGATGGTCCCATCAGCAGGAACATTGTATTTTCTTCTCTACTGCACACTAAAACTAGCACAGTCTACAACTCAAAACATTTTCACATAAGTAATTATTACAGTCATACTTGGTGATCACCAATAAATCTGTAATTGGGTTTCCTTATTTTCTCCTGAATTATTTCATTATTTTTGTTCAGCTAGGTGAAATTCTGCATTGCTATTATATTATATGCATATTCCATAAGGAAAATGTGTCTGAATACTCTTTCTGCCTAAAAAAAGATCTGGACCGTTGCTTGATGACAGATTGGTAACAATTCACTTACTATAACACACATTCTAACACCTTCCTGAACTAAACCTATCTTGAGTGTATTGCTATCTCTAGTTTTGACTTATTTATAGGTGTAGTGTATAATCCATGGTTATTTGCTTATCTCCATAGCTTTTTCTTTACCCCTATTACTTATGCCATGATTTCAAAGACATGTGCCTTCTTGAAAATTGGAAAGTGGCTCCTGTAACAGCAAATTATTTACATCGGATCTGTACATTGCATCATAACACTAAAGAACACTGTGATATACTTATATCCAGTAATTTGTATACCTGAGATTCTTGTCTCATAGTAAAGAGGAACGTTAGGAGAGGACAGAGGGGTTTGGGTTAAAAAAAAAAACTATACCTCCTCAAAAGGGACCCTTGGTGGTATGTATTAAATAGGTTTGCTTACTGGATTCACTATATATATATATATATATATATTGTGACACAAGGTCTGGTAAAGTGGTAGATGGCAGGTATATTAGACCAGCCTTGGTCAATAGTAGTCTGCTTTAAAATATGTCCCAGGGAAATATGTTTGTTTACAAACTGCACTACTGGCAGTTTGCAAAACATGGTAAGGGTCCCTGGGGCGGAGCATCTGGAAGAGCAGGGTGGGCCAGTGCTCCAACAGCACTAATTGCTGTTTTGATCCAGTCCAGAGCCTGCATTCTGGACAGGAGCTCCACAGGTGTGGGCTAAGTAACAGCTCACCTGTGGCTAATTAATTAGCAGGCAGAAGGTAAAAGGGTTTGAGCCTGATTCAGAGAGGAAACCACTGTTATGCCAGCTAAGAGAGCTGATAAACTGAGGGGTGGTTTCTCTCTGCAAAGCCATATTGATGGTAAATTGTGACCTGTTTTGTTCTAAGCGAAGACTGTTATTCTGCTTACAACTGCTGCTGTTTGTTCCTTGAAAATAAACGTTGAAGCTGAGCTGGATGTGTCCTGGACTTCATTTACCCTAGAAGACTGTGGTTACAGCCAAGATCCTTGACAAAAGTCCCAAGGAAAAGGGAGGCTTGTCACAATATATATATATATATATATATATATATATATATATATATGTATATGTTCTCTATTACCAACAGAGTAAATCTACCACTTAATGGTGTACTGGCTCAAAAATGGGCCTGTCCCATGGGAAGAAATACAAGACGCCCCCTGAATATAAGCAGAGCTATCATCCAATAGCAATTGAGCGACTTGACAATGGATTTGTTACAATGCTGTACTAACAAAGTTCATAAGAGGGTGTGAGCAGCGGATAATTATTTGCTTAATAAACAAGCATTTCTGTCCCTACCCCATCTAAATAAATGTTATCGACCACCCAGCAATTACTTTTGTGAAGGGAATGCTGTAAGTTCGGATTTCCCAAAGGGAGGCTATTATTTCTAAAATGAGTTGATGTTATTTTGGTTAGTATGTGGCATGGAGTATAGGACTCTGCGATTCTGCACAGTCTGAACTAACTCTGACCTTAAAAATCATCTTGAGCTTGGTTTCTACTTATGTTGTGTGTACTCACATCTGGGTCTTCTTGACCTTCGTTTTTCTTTATTGGTTTCGCTCTAAATAAAACCAACATTAACTTTTGTGCCGCTCTTATTTTGACTTGCACCAGTAACTCTTTCAGTACCAGGCTAACTGAAAGAGTTAAACACCTAATACCCCAAGATAAGGGAAACCCCAAAACAGTGGCTTAGTCCACACTGCCAAATACTATTATTTAAAACCCGTGATGCCGACTTTTTAGATATTGGCATTTTTACTACAGTTTCTTGAAACTTTATTTGGATTTGGATGCTTTCTGTCACTTATTTATGTATAGTATTTTTATGGATACATTGACTATACCAATTGGGCTTCTATGGTAATATTCAAAGGAATACAATTGACCCAAATAAATTTCAAAGGCAAGCACAACAATTTTGGGAAAAGTGAGAGAAGTATGATGTCATGACTTTAAGATTGTAAGTGTAAAGTAAGCAACGGTGGCCATACTTACACTTAGGTCAAAAGCACACATGATGATATTGTCTTCCGCTTCTTTTTTTCCTCATCTTATTACTAAAAATTTTAGACTGGAAAGTGGTTAATGTTTTTTCCCAGGACTGTGTTCCCGTGAAGCTAAATGTAAGTCTCTAAATTTAGGTCTGCTTCAGTAATATATACATTCTTCCTGACAGAATGCACTAATAGTTCCCAAGTACAAACAAAGCTCTGTGAAAATGTTTGAATATCTCAAACATGTTACAGATATTCAGAATAAGCATGTTATTGGTTGCTGCCGTGGCTACGATGGAAAGGGCATTTAAATTATTTCAGTGGTGCCTTCTCCAATATTAGATATTTTAATTACGCAAAAGCGTATGTTTACATATTTACAAGTATATTATATGACATAATGACTTAGAATTAAGAAACTGTATGACTTATGGATAACGGATAAAAACACAGATTGAAACGCTCTTACACATGTTGTCAAGGTAGTTACTTGGTGACATGATGTGGCACTCGAATTTACAGAAGATATGTAGAATTGCTCTAGACAAATCTCAGATTTCAAGTGAATCTATATTATGTAAAATACATGAACGGGGCCCTATCCAAACATATTCAAAGAGATATGTTTGTTAATGTACATCTGCATAATAGATGATAAAGGTGTTGGTAGTGTCTGTTACACCATTATGGGGCCTGCCTAATATGCCCCCTAAGTTTCATTTTCTGCAAGATGTCCCACTGTCCTGCTTTTGTGGACGGTGGGGATCAGGGGACCATTGGGGATGCCGTTGCAACACACAACTCAATCACAGCTCTCATATGGCCACCTGGCAATGAATCCATAGTTAACATACCTGGGAACTCTCCGGGTTTGACCTGGAGATCTCCGGGTGAAGCACCGCTTCTCCGGGTCAACACCCGAATCCTCCAGGTCACGGGAGTGAGGTCTTGACACGCCCCACTCCCTGCCCATTTTCCCTTTAAATGGAGGTGTTTCCCATGATGTCAGCGGGCGTCATCGGACAGTACTCGCCGCGTCCCGCAAGGGAAGGATCCGGGTAGCCGGAGTGAAGAAGTTCCCAGGTATGATAGTTAATTGGTGCTCCTGCCGCACCCTGGTTTAAGCCCCCACCCCTCCCCACCACCATTCACACCCCTTAAACAATGGTGTCCCAATTTGAATACGGGGGTGTAATACGAGTTTCCAAGGTATCGACGCATACAGTACATTAACTCATCAGAGCAGATATGCCATGTTATTATTTGGATGAGTGCATTGCAGAGGGGGGCATTTATACTGCAAATAGCATGAAAATTAGTGTGAAGAAAATCTAGACTGTATGCTAGATGGATGCAGCAATTACATAGAAAGTTTAGCATACCTGATGATTTTATTTTCACGCTGTTTAGTAGGGTCTGCTTGGGCAGAATTGAAATTTGACTCTCTTAAGACTCTCTAATCTGAAACAGAGGTCATAAATATTTTTACAGATGTTAGTAATTGAGTTAAGCAAACCATTTTTTATTCAACTAAGGAGAAGTGCACCAAATCTGGTCATTTATAGCTAATCTTAATCTTGTTTTTCAAGGAAAGCAGAACTTTGGAAAGATAGTTTAATGCTACAAGACCCAGGCCAGTTTGAGGTTAGTGATTATAGGAACAAAAAAGTGAAAATACGCTCAGATTAGTGATCAAAAGGAGCAGGTCTAGATATGGCTCATAAAAGTGCTTGTGCCCTATAGGTAATATTTATACAAGAAACAGGGAGATTAGTGATTCTAGGGAAGGTAATAATGTCAGTATTTAAATGGAAATAAGAATGGAATGTTTACCAAAACGGCATACTTTCCATGGCACAACGATTGGGGGGGGGAGGCATAGGTGAAAATGTTATCTAAATTTTGAGCTTGGTTGTCTAAAACCACTGATTGCTATATCATTCAAATATCATTCTAATCTATGCATTTTTACTTTATGGTGGATAATATGTTCACATTTGTGTCTCGGATGAGGTTGAAAGATGCATGTTAGTGTATGAACTCTACATATGTGATTTATCATTAACACCAAAGTTATGTATTTGTATTTTCCTTCTGAAATTCCCTATTTATGTTCGGATAACATTTTTCTTTCTCTTCATTATGCAGACCCCAAACAGTATTAGCTTTGGAAAAGAGACGGATAAGTCGTTATTCACAAGCAAACTGGTTACTCCAAATATTCCCTCTACAAAAGAAAATTTACTAAGATGGGCGTTGGATAATGGGTACTACCCAGTGACATCTTTCACACATGCACCCGTTGCAAACAGATTCAACATAGAACTCCATGATGATCTAGGTGAGAGAAAAAAGGAAAGATTAATAATGTTTGTGTGTGAGAATGTGACATTTTATCATAATGTGATTAAAAAGTCTGCGTGAAGCAAAAGGCTCACATTCTACACAGAATCACCAGTATAAAATATGTGAATGGATTGTCTTCATAGTTTCTTTGATTATTATTGTTATTGTTTCTTAAAGCACCATCATATTCCACAGGGCTGTACAATGGGTAAACAGGACATAAGTAGTATAGATATCATAACAATTTGTCTTACAGAAACAAGGGGCAAGTATCACATTAATGAAGAAGCAAGCAAAATGCTACCTTATAAACGTGCTAATAAAAATGTCTTATTTGTATTGAAACAGATTTCAAAATATCTGCCGTCAATTTTGATATTAATACATGGGCTTAGCACCAGGCAGATCTCGTCTCCATTTCATCCTTGGTGTGTGTCCGAGAAGTAGAGCCTGTAATTGACTAGATTTATTAGGTTCGGTATCTGTTGTTGGCTACTAAACTAGTTATTGCTAGGCAGTGGAAGCACATTGGACCCCCACCAACACCATGGTGGTCTTTGCCATTTTACAATCTATGGGAACAAAATACTTTTAGACTTTTATTATTTAACATTTCAAAAGACTTTGTGTATTTGCTTGCATTATTATTACAAGAATGAGGCATTGCCTGATTTTCTTGTATCATTTATGTCCTAAATCTACTGTATGACATGTTATATAATATAGTAATTATGAATGTATAGCCTATCCAAGATATAATAAAAATATCAGATTAAAAAAAATCATAATTAACTAGTTATACTATATTTGTAGTCTCAAACCTCCCTACTTCATAGCAGTGATAGGGAAGAACAGTATAAATGTTAGAATAGTCATGGTGGTTGTCACCTCCCCTCTTAAATATCTTGATCATGTAAATTTAAAATGCCCCTTACATGGCCTAGGGTCACTATGGAATACACTATTATATGGTCGGTCAGTTGGTCATCTGCCATGTAACAAACACGCGTTTGCCTAGACTAGGCAGAGGCTTTCATTCAACTAATAGAAAAATAAGAAGGTAAATATAATATGTTTTAAATAATACCGATCTCATGACTTAAATCTTGTTTTTCCTTGAATAGAGATGAATGATGATGATGATTCACTAATGCCTCCAGAGCTGACTGAGCTTTTACGGATTAGTAACCACGATGGGGCATTCTCTTCATTGCCTGATGGTTTTCCAATTATGTTGGACAGAGGAAGAAACCGTGAAGGAGAACGCTCACCAACCGATGTTCTAGATAAAATACCCTTCATTGATGGGCTACCACAAGAACCTGAAGAAGTGACGGGAAATATTAAAGTGGCTCTGTCTGTAAAATGTGATCAGGAAATGATGATGGCAGCGATAGAGAAAGACAGCCTTCAGGTGGGTTTTCATTTATACTTGATATGCGCGTTTGTAAAAGGTTGACATAATATAATTATAAGAAACAGTATATCACAGTACCAAACCTAGGTTGTGTGGTGTTGTTGATGTGGGATTATGCATTGTTGAGGTATACTTTGTCATAAGAATTTTGTTGCCATAATGTACAGACAGTAAAAGGTCCAACCAAATGTTTTTCCATAGAGAGCCCATTCTCCTTTGACCAGATTTTGGTCTTCAGTTATATTTTTACTGTTTTTATTTCAACATATTTAATAAAATTAAAGTTCAGTTTGAACACTTTTTCTATATTGATTAATATTACTAATTGTAAACCAAAAATAAACTATGTAATATTTCATATGATATACAAGATGTTGCAGACTGTTTTGTTGTATCCTTTTTAAGGCCAATGGATACATAGGCACAGATCTCTCTCTACTTGATCCAACTTGCAGAGCAACAGAAAATGGCACTCATTTTATCTTAAAGTCTTCACTGACTGGATGTGGAACAAAGCATAACGTTGGCGACCCAAAACACATTGTTTACTACAACACTGTAAGTAGATTAATGGGCTGCTAGTTACGTTTGAGGCATATTTTAAAGCCCACCATGAAATTACTGAGATAAAACAATAAAATAGATAGTGTTGCTCAGTGCCTACCCTTGGCTGAGGGTGAGCCCCTCGATGGTGGATGTTGCATATACTTTTTTCCCAACTTTTGTAGGCATGTAGCCTGGTTTTAGAGCCAGATTAAACTGTCCTTAGCTGCTCTGTAGCGGCCTTGTATGACTGAGCTCGGAAAGTGCAGGTGCTATAACTGCTAATTGGTTTTGATATTAGAAGCTCAAAGAATATATCCTGTCACGGCCGGTGCGTGCCAGGATATCCGATTCAATTTCCTCTTTGGTTAGCATCAGCATGGTTCGGGTTACAATGACTAGTCTGTTTGCTTATTTGTGGGAATTTTGGTGCTTAATGCCAAAATGCAAAAAAAAATTGCAAATAAATAGAATTTAAGCCCAAATCTGGGTACATTCTCTTATTTGCTTTTTTGTCTTCAAAATGGATTGCTTTTTCCACCGTTAGTTAGCATTTCATTCTAAAGTTTTCTCTCCAAAACAGTTTGAAAAGGCAGAATCAAGTGAACTTCAGATAACCTAGCTTTCCTCTAAAAGTCTCCTTTCCCTTTCTCAGCCTATGGTACAGCTTTGCTATACTCTTGACTCCTCTCCTAAGCCCCCCGTTTCCCTTGAATTATCCAATCACTGGCAGGAATGCTCTCCCATTGAAATCAGTGGGAGTACTTCCTTAGACCCCCCCAAATTCTCGAGTGAGCCAAGGCTAGAGCTGCCTGGCCTGGAGAGTATGTATGTATGCACAGTGCTGTGCGCAGTTTTGCTCCATACATCTCCTGCAATGCGAATAGCTGGGGGCAGGGAATAGAGGGAGTTCTCACGAATCCTTGTAAAAGTCTGCATGTTAATTTAAGGGCGACACTCGCCTATCGTGTGCATTAAAGTTCATATGATGGCTGGTTCCGGGTTTTTCTTTGTATGTTGGGGCAGCTTCCTCCCCAGAGTTCCCTCTCTGGCTATAAAAACACATGTTCCTCTTTCCTCACCTGTTTTCCAGCTTAAGAAGGCTGTTTAACAAACTGCTCTTCTTCTGGCATTGTTGCTGTTATTGTGTTGGTCAGATGACTTGTTTATTTTGTTAAGTTTCCTACTTTAAATTGATATCCTCAAAGGAAAAGCAATCAGGTTGTTTGCTGCAGTTGTTTTTATTAGAAAACCTTTTTTTTGTGTAAAGCGGTCACACTGACAGCTTTTCCTGTGATGTTACAGATTGTTATACAGCTGTCACCGGCCACTGAAGGAAGTGGCTGGGCTAGTGATTACGAGGATTTGGAGTCTGGAGATAGCGCTTTTCCGGGAGATACAGATGAAACTGAAATAGGCCTTCCCTACTTCAAGAGGCCTGAAATTGTGGTGGTATGTTTGATTTAGGCAGCAAGATCTCTTTCAGAATCCAATCAATGCTTTACATATAGATTTATGTGTAGCTCAGCTGATGTATAGCTTTAATCTTTTTACTCATGGGTCCTATTAACTTTGAGTCGCGTTAAGTAACGATACAGTTGAGGAAGAATTATGAAACACTCAAAAGAGTTGTGAATATTAATCTACATCCAGTCAGTAAAGACTACAAGGTAAGATGTGTGCCATGCTTCAACCTATTCTCCAAACCAACTGCGTTCCCTGACCGATTGAAAGAACGCTGATATATTTAAGAAACTTGTTCTTGTCATCAAAATGAATGAGATTGTAATCATGGGGATGTATTTCTAAACCAGAAGTTTGCAGGGGAGATCATCTGTTCATCAACCTGATATAATTATGCTTTAAACAGGGCCAGCTTAGCCCTTTAAATTTATAGGCTTGATCTAAATGTCTTGTTTTGTTTAAACTATAGTCTATTAAATGGACCCTGGAAACCATCTCACTGGGCCGTACTTGTTGGGTTGTAATGTTGTTTTTCCTGCACTTGGTTCTTCCAGTATCCAAATATTTTTTTCCTATAACAAGTTAATTTTGTCTTTCTAGTTCAACTGCACAGTACCCCAAGACACTGACTCTTCAGCTGGCATAACATTTGGAGCTCTAAACAATGTCACATTTAATATGGACCTCTATAAAACTGACTTGTTCCTCACTCCTTCTCAGAAACACTTCTCTGTTGCAGAAAATGGACCGGTTTACGTAGAGGTAAAAAAAAATCACAATATGTAAAACCAAGAGCTTGTTTTCATTTTTTTTTTTTTTTTTAGGAAACCAGAAACCAAGTTGGTTGGTTTGCTATCAAAATATAACTGCCTTAAAGGTTGAGCAATTCTGATGCAAACTGCAAAAAATGCCCCTCCTTTAGCTCCAGGAGATTTGTATTTCAGTTTTTGCAAGTATATATCTATGTAAGGTACATTATGGAGATCAATTTAAGAAGCTAGCTTGCTGCATTGTGCATGGGATTCTACAACCACTTTAGATTCGGGCTTCGTTTAGAGACCCCTGATGGAAATAGTGAATTTATATTCCATCTTCTGTAATGCCTTTTTTTTTTTTACTTATACTGCAAAAATAAACTTTGGCTACAAACAAAGAGATTAACATTGTGACCTTGATATGTTTTGTTTGTAGGTTTCAGTAACAAAGGCAGTCAAAGATTTGAGCTTTGCCATACAGACATGTTTCATTTCACCGCACTCCAATCCTGACATCATGTCAGAATATACAATCATTGAAAATATATGTCCCAAAGACGAGTCGGTAAAGTTTTACAACGTCACAAGGATGAGTTTCCCCACACTTCAGGAACAGACGGACAAGAAGAGGTTCCGCTTTATGTTTAAATCGATGTTCAACTTGTCCCTAGTCTTTCTGCACTGTGAAATTACCTTGTGTACCACGGACGACAAAGAGACAGACGGTCTACTCAAAGTGAGTTTTATTCATGTGCCTTACCAGCGATTTATTTATTTTGCCTGAAGATTAATGTCAGAGGTAAAATAATTTTTGTTGTGGAACAGAGACACGGTTAACTACCTATTATCAAATGGATCACTTACAAAATGGCTAACCCCCAATGACAGCACCCTGGAGCAGTCCGTAAGTTTACTAAATGCCCTACTGCTGTTTAATAAGCCCAAATGTTTTATATAGGCCATATTACTGTTATGATGACTGCAAAATCATGTCAAAAACAGCAGGATTATTCAGATGACACCAAAGATCCATCAGTACGATGTGTTTAGATATTCTGTGTTTACATCACATATACATGACATTTTCATTTGTTTATATTTGTGGTCTGTTTTTACTTTATATGTGATAAAGGTCTTATCAAGCAATTGTTGACATTGTTACAATGTCAGTGTGTGTTTCTCTGGACATAAACCGTGTCAATGAAGGCTTGGTTTGGGTCATTTCCCTAGTTTGTATGCACATATATGTTAGTTGTAGTCCAAATTCCACGTTCTTGTTCTGTTCTTTTAGAAAGTTGCCTTTACAGGCCCTACAATCACAAATAGGGGTTATCTTAAGTAGGTTTTCAAGCCACTAGGCCAAGAAGATATATTGCCAATGTTTAGTGTCAGGTTACTTGTACTCAGAAGTGTGTTTTGTCTCATTTGTGCAACAAGAAACACAAGTGGGGGCTTACATCACTTAGGATTCCGCTGGGGCTTGTGTTCTGGAATGAAGGAAGCTTAAGAGATCATTACCTTGTTCACCCTGTTGTTTTTCTACGTATTACTAACATCTTTTAAGGCATGGTCAGTGCTGTGCTATCAAAACAGTGACATGTTATAAATAAGGCGCTCTGCTTTATAAATAACATGTAACAGTTATGGCTATATTGCTGCTTAACACATGCATATAACCCTTTGCTGTCTGCAGAAGGGTTAACAGTCCTTTACGTTTAAAGAAAACACTCATGAAAATATAAAGTAATGTTTTATTTTGTTGTTGCTTGATAATACTAGAGTCTGTTACTTCTCAGCACGCTGTACCAAGTCAGGGTGATAATCGAGGCATTTCCACATCTGTTTTCGAGATACCGTGTTCTGTGCTTTCTAAATCCCTGACTGCGTCTTATCTTTACAGTGTATTGATCCTGAGAAAGCTTGCACGTCTCTTGATGGGAGGATGATAATGGCAATGATGAACAACAAGAAGACATTTACGAAGCCTTTGGTAGTGGTCACAGAAGTAGACAACACTCAAGGTAATTCTGCGCAGCTCAGGGCAATCCCTGCATGTCCACGATTCTAAATCGCTGGGTAGTGCTAATGGAATATCTCAAATGATAGCTTGGTTTGTTAAACTTTCTCTTTTTAATCCCCCACAATACCCCGGGGAACTGTTTTAGTGAAATGTATACACCAGCAGCCTCAGCAGGAGTTAGCGGATGGTATAACATGCCTAGAATATTTGGGCCACAGGATTTAGCTGCACATAAACATTTCAGCACTAAAGATATCCTTAAATGGGGATGTATCTGAATTTTGCTCAGGGCACTATTCCACACATGACTAATTACAATTCATTACAATAATTTTTGATATATTGCTGCTTGTAAACCGTGCTTAAATATGGTTATTGAACAAAAACAACACAGATCTGTGACATACTATTATTTCATACTTCACAAATCATTGTGCAAACCGAGTCTTGTTGCTGAAACTATTAAAAAAAAAAAAAAAAAAAGCTTTCCACCTAGCATCCAATAAATAGGCATTTTCTCCCATTGAGGCTCCCCATGTTAGGGCATCATCAGTACTTCATTCGCTCGGACCTTTGACTTTACTACTGCTTGTCCCAAAATTATTATTCCATTTCACAATGACCTGCTTTGTGTTAAATTGTCTCTCGGAGTCCATAAATAAGGTCCCAGAAGTCAAGTCATGGATGATAACAATTTTGTGTACTTTTGGGTGTACTTAAGAGTACTCACGGTATGTAACACTGGAGTATCCATTTAAAATATATTTCTGGGTATTTTTGTCAAATACTGCTTCAGGCCCTAATGGGTTAATAGATCTTTTGTGCTTGTGATGATAGTTTTTTTGTTAGGTGGTCTGTGGTTAGTCTGCTGCCAGCATGTCCCCAAAAAGCTATGTACAGTACATGTACATGATACCGCTGCTAACGCGGTGAGATTACCGGTGTTGTTGATCACGCAGTGACATGCACTGATAACGCTGGGGAGGAAAGAATGTAACTTTGCAAGATAGAGATATTATGAAACCCAGGCTCTTAACATCTCTGACTGAGGATTTATCTTGTTTTCAGTTAGAATACGGGGACGTTTTCCGTAAATATTTATAAACATGTTAAAGGGGCACTATTAAATTGTTTCCTTTTTTGAGAGGCTTGAAATAAATTTAACAAGAGCTGTCTTATTAAGGAATCACTGGATTTCAATATCAGAATTAGGTCCTTGCTGTGTTGATGAGCCCACTGGGTGGCTGCAGTGCAATACTCATTTTAGCTTCTAAGAGTTAAAGAATAACGATTGAAAAGTAAAAATGTAGGAAATGAGTGCATTCACCAGGTTTGGAATATAAAATGAAGGTGGCTCTTTCCTACAACAACCCAGTAGACAAAATGTGTGTATTCTTTAGTGGTTGGGTAAATGTTGTGGCACATTATTCAATGCTTTTCTGTTTAGGTATATTGTCAGGGTTTCTGTTATCGGTGACACCAGGAGCACGCTGTAACCTTTGCATTCCTAGTTATTAGTCCTCACTACTGCCTCACGTCCACATGGCGTATCTTATGTTTTTTATCACTCTGCTGGTTACTTGTGCCTAAAAACACTAAAGGGAGAGTTGTGTTTATTATACATTATCCCCAGGACACATCTGCTACAGGGAGAACGTGGCTGTCCTTGTATAATGTATAGTTAAATCAAGGAGGTTTCTCCAAACTGTCCTCGTCCATTGAGTTATGCGTTAAGCGGTGTCAGCGGAACGCTTAGAGCTGGAGAAACCAGCTGGTGTTTTCCCTTAATAATAAAAGTGAGAGAGTAAAAACCACAACTCTCCTGCCCACGCTCCCTTTTCTGAAAAGACCCTGTTCTGTATGTACCGGTGTTCCAGGGTTATGGAACTTAATCTCCTGAGGTTACATTTGTCCTATATACCATATTCAGTGAATAAAACCATTTTTACTTTGAGATGCAAAGCCACATTCTGATTAAGACACAAATTATATATATATATATATATATATATATATATACACACACTTGAGTTAGCCTGTTATGCTATTGTCCAGCCATAACTCTTACCAGTATACACTTCTTAAGCATATTAAGTATGTGAATCTTTTTCTAACTTGATTCAAGTCTAATTGTAACTTTCTGATCTCCAACAGATTCCTCTGTCAATGCAAATCGCCCAAGTGCTCCACAACGTAAGTTTTATTGTGAAATGTTTTAATAGTCATGTAATAATAAAATAATTATTTTATAATAATGCTGTCCTGAATGGGGAGCTAAAATATAATTATCTAACAGTGCTGGCTCCTAGCTGTGGGTAGAAACCTTTAAAAACAAAAATCATCATTTAAGTAAAGCGAGGAAACATTATCAAGTCCCAATAATTAGATATATTATACAAGTAGATTTATTACACACACGTGACATAGTGAGCCACAAAAGCTCTCTAAGGCAAGCACTCCTATAAAAGATACTAAATAGAATAGATTTCTTTTGCGTTTGTATAATGCCTCTATAGTATTCAGTAACTAAAAATCTGTTCTCAATCTACCAGCCTCTCTACCTACCTCTATGTAGTCCAATCTCTCTTCTCCAACTCTGAAATGTACCCCCTCTTCTGTCATGTAGAGCGGCAGAAAAGAAACACAATGCTTTACAGATATTTTATTGATGGTATAGTGTTAAGTGGAACATTAACCAGGGATAAGTTTTAAGGACGACTTTAGTATTTTCCAATGCTATCATGAACTTTGCAGAATGTCATATCATATGTCTGGCCCAATGGTCACCAACTGGATGGCCGCGTAACTGATCATTCCCTTCCCGCAACCAAAAATCTAAGCTATTTTTGGTATGCCCTTTTCTGTGCTATGCATTAAGGTGCTTTACGTTATTTTTCCTGCACATCGTCCCTATTAAGATCTTTCCAATTCCTATTGTAATGCTCCTTTGCTACACGCTGTATTATTAGAATGAAGCGGATATGCCTTATTTAAAAAGAATAAATACCTTAAGGGTTTGAAATGAATAGGACCGTATTCCTGTGTACCGATACAGGGTGTCTCTGTGACTTTTCTAAGTGGAGGAAATGTTGTATTTTTTAGTCTTGGGTTAATTTCAAACATTTACAGTTTTGCCAGATTTGGAGAACAATGGATTCTATTTCTGTGATTTCTGTCCTTCGCCTGACATCACTTATGCTCTGAGCGGTTCCGTTCTCCACCTACAAATGGGAATGAGGCCAAATAGGTCTCATAGGTTACAAAATAAAATTGGCTGGAATGGCGGTACACATGTAAGAATAAGTGATATTTCCTTAAATCTTAGTAATACTGTCAGTGCCGCATTAAACTCCCATTGCAGTTAAGTGCTTCTGTAAGGAATCATTCTTCATCAACCCGAACTGCCTACAATTTTTTTCAAAGCCTCTCCTTTCTAACATCTACGTGGGAAGGTTTTTGTACCCAGGGCATGTTGATCCTTTAAGAAAAACACAGATAGACATTAGTGCGGAAACTGTGATTTATTGGCAACCCTATAAAAAAAAATAAAAAAATAAAAAGAACAACTATTTCATTGTGAAAACCTCTGATGTACAGCCAGTGTAAATCCTTATGAAAATATAGTTTAAAAAAGTTCCTTTTTACTAAAAATCTTTTTCTTTTCTTTTTTTTAACAGCAGTTTTCTACGGCTTAGACACGCCAACAGTTGTAATAATTGCGTTTGCAGCATTTATAATCGGAGCATTGTTAACAGGAGCCTTGTGGTACATCTATTCTCATACAGGTATGTCTTATTATTATTATTATTATTTTATATAGTGCCGTCAAATTCCGTAGCGCTGTACAATGGGTGGACAGGACATAACAATTTGACTTACAGAAACAAGAGGTGAGGAGGGCCCTGCTCAAACCAGCTTACGTCTTATTCAAAAACTGTAATATTTTAATATTTAACACATTATCATTGACATCGATGATTATCATTGACATGGCTTTTTGGGTTTGGAAGTCCTGGACATGGAAAACAACTTTCAGGGTTCAGGTATAGAGCAAAGCCTTTATTTTTTACATATACAGCTGCATTTACAGAAACAGAGAAATAAATGTACCCTACATTACTTGTGTATTTAGTGTGTACAACTTTATAGCGTGACCGGCAAAGGAGAGCCGCTTGTCTTTCACTGTCTAACAATGCTTCCGTGTGGCCATTTGAAGCAGCGTGGACACGTTTATTGGCAGCAGAATAGATTGGGGGTTTAAATGACAGGAGAAGTTTAATAATTGAGGACTAAAATGCGATAAAATATGAATGGGTGGCATTCAAGAATTCGACAAGCGGGGGAAACATGATATTGGGAGGCAACAGGTTGCCGATTCAGTAAGCGAATCCTTTAAAAAATGACACACACTATGGCAAGTTTACAACTTCGCAAATAAATACAAAACCAGTATAGCAAAAACCAAAAGCAAATCTCTAAAAATATCACTATATTATATTATAGTAGTAGTATTTGTTCCAAACCGTGCATGGATTCAGTGTCACAATTTCACGGTTGATTTAGAAGTTGATGTACTGGGCTGATTTCACTGCAAATAAAGCATAAACTGGATTTTACATATTAATTCCTCTCCCACAAAGACAGCTGCAAACGTTAATTGGAACGAAAGGCCTTTAGCTGCCCTTTTCATTCGTATCGTGTACGGTCTTGCACCAAATCTCTACATTATTATTTGTCTGTATTGGAATATTATATGGACATAAGTGCTCATAAACATGCTGGTCCGTACCAAATATCTGCTCGTACTCTGGCCAATCACAGCTACAGTTTTTAATGCCAAGACTTGGATATGTAGACTTTCGACCAGACCAGAATAAACAAAGAAACAAAAATTGTGTCCTATATGCATTCCATAATCCAGCAAGAAAATCTACCTCTTGTGGTTTCGAGTGCTTCATCATTCATAAAGCACTTGAATTATTTTACACCACAAATTATTTCCCTCTGATATTATTCATGACATATTGGAACAAATTGTGTATTGATTCTTCCAGTGTTTTTTATTGGCAGTGTCAACTAGTAGGGGAATTACAAAGGAATATGTTAAAGTAATGATGGTGATCCTCAGTTAAAATTTGTAGACATGGGAAGTTTCACAGGCTGATGCCTCCAAACCGTTCTATGTTTTGGAAAATTAGTTTTCAGATATTGAGATATATATACTAGCCCCAATTTAAAATACTTTTTTTAGAGTGGTTTCATATCATGGATGTCATGCTCTCAGCCAGCTCAGACAATGAACGTTTTCTTCTAGAGATACGCATTCAACAAATTGATGATTTACTAAGGTGCCGCATATCTCCCAAATATTCTTAGTTTGTTATGACCGAGTCAAATACAATCCTAGTTGTAGAAGATCATTTCTAACAAATCAGCCCCCCCCATCCATCTCTTGTAAGCCCATACAAACCACAACAGCAAAGCAGTACTCATGTGGTTTGCTACGTCAAGGGAGTATGTGAGGTAGCCTGGGCTATGTTTTATGTTCTTCAGGAAACTAAAATTTGACCGTTCTATAACTTTGACCTACGAAAGCTTGTTGGGATTTAATAGCAGAGTTTGGTTTGCTGAAGGCTTCTAATTCTCTGATTGCATGAAAATGTACATTAGTAGAACTTCTCTTTGCACCACATCACTGCCTCGGGATCTTAAATTACGCATTATGTTACAAACCAAAAGTGAGTGCTTACATTTATAACATTTGACATTTTAGAGAGCGTTTATAATGAGCCAATGATGTTCACGGCAATGCCAATTTATTGAGATACTCACAATTAGGCATGCATATGAAAAGAAAATACTTGGAAATGTATTCAGAAACCCAAAGAATTGAGTTTCAACTCACTAACTTCACCATAATCCAACCTCAGTGAGTAACGAGCCACCCACCAGGTTTAACCATTTGTTTGCTTTTGTATATTCCCAATTCACTACATATATTGCAAAGTATGGTATATATACTTACCAAAACTGCCTTTTATTTATAGTAATGCTCCTTGCAATGCAAGATATTTTCTGCAGGACAGTTGATTTATAATGAAAATGTACATTAGTGGAATTTCTCTTTACTGAATACGGCAATATTTGTGATGAGAACTGTATCTGCCAATATACGTAGTCATTCTAACTTTAGCGGGACTACAATACACCTCTTACATTGCTAGTTAATTTTACTCTTCATTAATTTAATGTTTCGGCATCTCTAATGTTCCATTGCACAGAATTTGGTAATTCCCTTGATATTCAACTAAAGGCTGAGACATATTATCTATTATGCTTATTAATTCTGAAGCAGTCCAAAATATTACACTTTATAATTGCCTGTTGTAACTCTATGAATTGTTGCCAGTGCATTTCCAGACTTAGATGTTTGTACAGACATCTGGATGTTCATCACCGGATAGGGCTCCTTGGTCATCGTTGTTTCCATAATACGCTGATTAGAATTGGGTGGACTCGTGAAATGCCATCACAGTGTAGAAAAGGAGAAAAATATCCTTTTTAGTTTCTGCACATTTAAGTAGTTTGACAACTTAAGTTCTGGGACATTTGGCTTTTTGATAATACTGCTATATTAATGTTTTGATCACAGTTTGTAATGTAGACTTGTATATTTATTTTCTAATTTAAATAACTGTGTGTTATAAGGAAAGCTTGCACTACCAGAGATTTAATCTTCACCTACTCTAGGCATGTTTTAGGACACAAATGTTTTTACCAAGTTTAGTTTAAATAGCCATGAATACTTTTATACATTCATATATACGTTATTCATATAGATGCTTTACATATATTATAGCTAGTGTTGTAAAAAGAAGCGAGTGAACTATGCGGATAAGGTTGTTGGGCAAACGTTAGCAAACAGTATATTTTGTTTGTATTTGCAGATGGCAGCTGCTTCATTAATGACATAAACTAGAATGATGTTCTTGCAGCTGATGGGTGGTGTTTCCGCACATATTTAAAGCTGTTGTGGTGCGTGACTCATTGCTTTAGGTACAGGCCCAGTCAGAGATTTATACTGTAATCGAGCAAATTGTTAAGTCATAAAAAAAATTGTTTTACTTTTTAAATTACTTCAAGATAATCTACCCTTAAATATTGGCGATGAGAGTAAACAAGACCACTTTGCAATATACTACCTGAATGATAAGAATGTAGATATCTCTATACATATAAAGCCCATGTCAGCATTGGTCATTCCAAGTGGGACATAAAGCCAGCATCCAATCGTAGTTAATTTGCATCACTATGATTGGACCTTGTCCCACTTTGTGTTTCAGTTCCCACTCTCCGCACTGCAAAGGATTGGTAGGGTCTTTGAGGGAGTTGGATAAATATGGAGTCTAGCAGGAAAGGGTACTGCTCAAAGAGTAATTCATATTCCTGTGTCAAATGTGTGCCCCTCGTAGTGGATACAGTATGACTGTAACATAGTACCGCCCCTCCATGGGCTGTTTGTGTTTATTAAGGCCCCAATATACAACTGCCTCCATCACAGTCTGTGTTAACCCACCCACCTGGTACCCTAGTACCCATGAGCCAGCCTTACACCCCATTAAGTGCCCCTTCTATCTGAACAATCCCATGACTACCCCATTATATATAATATTTTATTATTATATTATAATCCTTGCAACCTCCCCCAGCTCTGAGGAGTGTTTCTATGAGAAACCCTCTGCAGGACCACTTGTGTTTCGTACTCACAGATTGATGGCATTCTTTTCCCCATGGGCAGTAGGTTACAAATCATAAACACTCTCAAAAGCACCAACGGGGCACAAATCCCCTCCCTTGATGAGGCATTAGTGTTTGCCTTACTGATGCACAAAAAAAAATAGATTTTTGCCCCTTGGAGCCGTTGGTGTCCATAATTTTTATGCTACTGTCCATGAAAAAATGAAAAGCACTTGGTATGATTTATTCAATATCCTCAGAGCGTCGCCTTACAACATACCTAATTCTTCATAAAATATTGGCCTTGGAAACAAGCCAATAAACACATGTACCTTGTGGCAAAGCATTTGCTTACTTGTAATCTATCCACCAAAGAATGTGTCAAAAATCTGAGTATACTTATGTAACAGAAATAGTTTCTAAAGGACATTGTGAAGTTTTTGTGCTATAATGTTGTATTGGGAAGCTTTTTTAGGTACGTTCAAAGTTTAAAAACAAGATCTGTGTACAAAGAACCGTCTAGCCTCAGATATTGATCACTATAAGTAGAATTAACTGCCTGCAGACGCCCATTACACATAGTTTGTAGAGTCGGGAGAGGACAGCTATCCAGAATAGTGTTGATGAACTCCCTTCACCAGTTGGAATACTCTTAGCCAGACATGCAAAAGGAACAATAACACCTCCGTACTTGGTTTCATCTTTGTTATCCAGACACTCACAGTGACCTTCAGTGCAAATATAAAGTATTTCATAGTGTCTGAAGTGCAAATGATTTGGATGAGCTACGCAAAATGAAAGAACGGCATGTGGATTCGATCCAACTAGCATAAGGCTCACTAGATAACAAAACAAATTACCTAATATGCTTGGGTTTACTCTGCCAATTGGTACTTAAAATCAGCAAGAGGTAAAATGTCATGTTAACAAAGTTGAAACGCCAAAATTCCATTTTTTTGTGTGTTTTTTAGAATGTTTGTAAAGCTTTTAGTTGGCTAGTCTGGACAATAATTAAAAGAAAGTTAGCTTTTTATTGTGTTTAACAAAACAAATTGTCCATAAATTAACATAATTGTTCAATTTAGAGTAAGTTTTAATTTTCTCTCGCTATACATTATAAAATTATAGTTACGTGGTTTTACCCATTTCTTGCCGTCAAACACAATCTGAATTTTCATGGATCAACATTATCTAAGCTTAAATTAGATTGTTATAACCCTGACTGCCTGCAATTGCTAGAAATACATACTTTTTTTCTTTTTAGTTCTCTAGAACCACAGATCCACATCTTAACTGCCTCGTCAAACAAAACAAAAACCACAAACAAACTTACCATTAAGTCTGTTATCCTAGAGGATGTCCCTTTTAATCTGTAAAGTTCTATAGAAAAGAAAATCTCAAAACTAATCTTGTAAATGGTAATCCACAAATGGGTATTGTTTCTCCAAAGTCAATAATTTGTAATATCGTGTCTTCATAGCTGAGATCTTGCATTCCTTCAATTAATTTGCATGTTCCCACCCTAGCTTTTCTGGTAGTAAAACAAATAAAGGGTCATCTACTACCTTCATAATCAATGTGTATATAAACAATTCTTGGTAGGTTTCATTGTATTTTCTGTAGACTAGCATTTTATTAAATATATACAAATTAAAGGCACACTGAGGCATGTTAAATGCTTATTTATGTGTAAAAATAACTTGTGCCTTTAACATCATTAATTTTCTTCACTTTTATCATGTACAGGAGAACCACTTTTCTGTCGACTATCCAAGAGCATTTCAGGTAGATATGATGATGTTATTGGTCAAATTGGGTTTATGACCGTAGTGATTGTTGGCCAGCTAGCTTTCCTCATTAATAGTCAATCAGCGGTCTTCCTGGTGGGAGGTTGGGAGTAGCAGGGATTGAGTTTTGTGCACCACTTACTTCAGATAACAGAAACAAGTAAGATTGGATCCACCGAGGGAAAAGTTACCATGTTATTTAATTTTTGTATAAATGCTTTAATGTTATGTTATGCAGTCAGTGTTACTTTGTGAAATGTAGCGTCCAATGTCAACTCACATAGATTAGCTGCTGGCTACCAACCTTTAGTGGAGGGTGCACTCACACCCATCCTGACCTTCTCGTTACTCACAAGTACTATAGTGGGAAGTACTCCAAAACGTTCTGCTCTCAAAAGAACAGTGATAGTAATTTTTATAAAACATTATTATACTTGTGCCTGTGTAATATACATTGTGTCAGAAGTACCAAATAGATTAGGAATGCTTTGTAATGCATTGCTCTTCTCTCTAACAGTACATAAGTTAAGATAAAAGAGCTAATTGTGAAGAGCGGTATTTATTAAAATGAAGTAAACCAAAATACTTTAAAACAAAATTTTACAAAATGTGATGGCAGATAAGGGCCACTTGGTACATCTAATCTGCAATGCTCCTGTCTTCTGTAGAATACTTGAGTTCCCTCGCTTTATTATGTAATACCACACATGGCGAATGGCTCTGATGTGGATCGTACAAACAAACGAGCATCTCATTTTGTTCTGATGGAGTTTACTGGATGCTGCTATCACCGGAGTGATACCTCATCCAACAGAGCTATAATATAAGCATCGGTGATCCAAGGTTTAGAGAAGCTGCAATGCCTAAAGGTTTCTATTTAGAAACTTTTTTTGTGAATTTCTATATCTATCTATCTATCTATCTATCTCTGGTCTATAATCTGTTATTACATTAGTGCAGCTTCTCATCATTATAGCTTTATGTCTAGAGGGTGTATGGAAAGCAGTTCAGACACATTTCATCCATGTATGAATTTCGGAACATATCAGCCCTACACTGGCTTTATTAGTTTGCGGTGATGGATTTACTGTTCGTTTAAGCATAAAAGCGGTAACTTTTTAAGCTGGTAATGTTAACGCGTGTGTTTAATTTTGCGTAAGATGGCACTTCATCTGAAACTGAACAGACAACTCATTGATGGTAGCAAAATGAATATTGGCCTGGTGAGGCATCAGTTATCAGATTCATGTGACACTGTTTGGTACTAAGCAACATTTTCCAGAAGTCTGACACTATCCAGAACTTTTTATTGAAGCCGATTAAAATTAACTGACATGGCAACTAATCATATTTGGCAAATGGACCTAAAAGCAAACTTTCAGACTTCCTGGATAGGGAGTAACAGGAAAAATGCCAAAGTGTGAATAATAAAGTACACTCTGTCGCGTCCTGCTTGTTTACAAACCTTATAAGGGACATGCTCATCTTATTAGAGTAATGTCTGTAACGACACAGCTTGCTCTAAAGTGATAGAACGCGCGTACAGAGAATATGCCTGTAATCGTTAGTTCTCTATATATTCACTTCTGGAAAGTAACCCTAATATTTTAGCTGTTATCCATGATGTTAAGGTTTTATACAGCAAACTACAAACAGCATTATCCAAAAAATTACTTGTCTGTTTCTGCTGTTCATCCTTTAGGCATTCAGACAACAAGATTGTTGGTCCACCTTATGAACTACAAAAATATATTCATTAAAAGGCTTTAGAACATAGTATATGGGCAGCAAATGTGGACAGATTGTTCCCATACTGAATGAGGCATTCCTTCCTACTTATGTGCAAAAATAATTTTTGTTTATTGCAGGTTCTAACTAAATTTAGCGAGCGAAACGCGTTTATGTTCATGTTTCCTCTCTGGGCAATGTACCCCTGCTGTGTGCTATGCAGCCGGTTACACGCCTGCAATAAATAAAGTATTTTTGCACATCAAGGTGTTTTTAGCTTTTATTTTCCGGCTCCTGCAGAAGTCTCCTGCCTTTGTGTTGTGTCGATGTTGGTGAGATTCTCTGGAGACCTGAATGCTGCAGACTTTATTTCAATGTCTTCCTACATAGCCTCCCACCTTGTGCTGTGGGTACTGACCTAAGCAAAATTGGGCTTATATCCAATTTTTATGATTCAAGGCTTTGTTGGGTACATGGCTTCTTTTACTCGCCAGACCTGGCAAATCTCTGTTTGACCTGAAGTCTCCAGATTAGGCACAGATTGGTCATACCTACTCACCGCCCATTCACCACCCACTTCCCTTACTACACCCAGCTAATTTAAGGCTGATTGGTGCTAGCCTCATCTCCATGAGTGGCTAACCCTGGGCCACCATAAAGTCACTCCCCAGATGAGGGAACCCACCAGGTGGCCCACCCTTGGAAGTTCCTCCCCACCACCAAGGAAACATGCAAGGGAAGGATAAGAGCATTGCCTAATTTCTGCAGCGTGACCACAAACAGATGCTTAACCTGGAATTTAATGATAAACTTTGCTAGGGGTTGACTTTAGTAACCCGTGAAAAGATGCAGGAAAACCATCTGATAAATCTAATACTTTTTTTATTTTTATACAACACTTCCCTGATTTGTTTCTTTGTGGATGACTCTTACAGTGGTGTAATTGCTTGGTTTGTACAGTGGTTGACAGTAATGTTGTAATACGACCCTCCTGCAAAGAATCTCGGCCAGTTCTACATTCTGCTTTTTTGGCACAGATGTTGATGGGGCCTTAAAAGGGGAATGAGACTTGTAACCGTTCCTGTATTCAGATGGCAAAAACATCTTCCTATGCATTTTTTAAGGGGGCAATGTACTCACAGTCGTTCAGCACTGACGGGTCTAATGGTTTGTTATTAATTATCCTAACATCTTCCAGTACTTAGAAAAACTATATTAAAAACAGCCAGATAGAGGTTTCTTATCATGCTGCTGTCTCGGAAGTATGATGCAAAGTTTTTTTCAATGTGACCTTAGTGTCACAATAGAACAAAAAAATAAATAAAAAAAAATACATTTTAAGAGGTCCATAGGCATGCAACAGTTTGCAGAGTTTATATTCTGTTCCGAAGTCTGGATGTGGTACATGTTTAAGGCAGTCTGTACTGTATATGCTAACAACCATTGGAGCCGGTATAGTTCTAATGTTAGTGTTTGGCACTGAAACAGGGTTTCCCTTGTAAGTAAATTTGCTGACTTAATATAACCCTACTTTAATTACTATCAAGATATTTAAATAAGTACTTGTGTTAATGTTTTTGTTATAGTTTTGTAATTGTATATGAGGTTGTCATTGTTATACACACATGAAATCCTTATTTGCAAAGAAAACACTATTGTTGAGCAGTCTGACTTTATTGAAAATTATTATATTTTATCATATGTGTGGTTTCCAGACTTATGAATAAACATTGCAGAATAGGAATGTTCTCCTATCCAACTTTTCATTTCTTTTGTAAATATGTTTTCTCTCAACAAAAAACTAAACTAGTCACAATATATACCCCCAATACCATATACAGTAACAATACATAATCTGCTGGTGCTCCATAATACAAAATGCCCCCCCCTACAGTATCTGACTTGTACATATTTTTTGTGAGCATCTCTTAATATAACGGTTTCCTATAACATATTTATCAGTTGTGGAATTAAGCAGGTTTTTACCTTCCAGCCCATCAGGTGTACCCACTGAGATACACGTACCACAGGCTGTGTCTCATTCCGCTTGGGTAATGAATATAGACTGACCACTGTCTCCATGTATCTTGCTTCATTGATTAACAAGTGCTTCACACATTGAGGCTAGGAGCAGAGAACAGATGTTCTCTCTTTACCTATTGCACTTTTACTTGCAGGCAGCAGAGAATCCAATCTTTGTCACAGTCTGAAGTTAGACATAGAACTTCCAAGAGCCTGTGGTAACACCATTGTGGTATAGACGTTTGGCAAGGTTATGTGGAAATAAAACATCAGAGGACTGGCAGATGTTTACCGCCCATGTTAAATTGGAAATCCGGTCTTAAAGTTATGTTGTATGCTTCAGTAATGCAGTAGTACCCTTGATTGAGCTCCAAAATTCTGTGGCCCCATACATCAGTATTGCCAACACTGGGCCCCAAATTAGATCCCATATTGGGTAAAAAAGTATACCCCATCGGTGCAGTGAATCGAATTTGAGAGCCACTTTTTTAGCAGTCCTTTCTGCACCCAAGTGGTGGCAGCTCTGTTTCCAGGGCCAAACTGGCATAAGCACAGCTGGTTACATTGCCCACTTTAAGGCCAATGGCCAATAAACTAAAAATGTGCAGCAGTACACTACACCGTGTGAGAGGTCCTGTTGGGCGCTGGCCTGCTGTGCATTTGCCAATCTGGGCCTGGTAACTTGCATTAAATGCGTGTATTGCCTTAAGCCATTGAATGCGTGTTATATATTCACCTGTATCCAGATATGTAAAGAGGCACTTTGTAGAGCTATGTCTTACATGAGCACTAAATAACACTAAAACGTTTTACCATGTATAGAAAAACTGAATATGATTTGAGTCTCACACTGGGTCAACAGTATTGGAAACACATATGTCTTTGTTCAACATGAAATCTGTTAACAAATGCATGTTAAAGCTTGTTTTTAAATACTAATGTGATTAATGTCTGCTTCACAGTCAGGCAACTGATCAACGGGTTCTAATCCCAGGCAAACAGTTCTTGCGTTTTATTAATGAACATAGATTGTGTCTTTCACTGACGAGACGTACATTGCATACCAGGTGTCCCAGTTATCTCTCTTTAATAAATGCAGCCAAATATTTTACTTGCGTGTACCAACGGGAATAGGTTAAGTGTTGTATTTACACATATTTCATGGAAATGTTAAATGCCCAGTGGTTTGCTTCCCGACACTCTGTAAATGGCCTTTTTGATTCATTTGACTCTAAGCAACATGTGAAAACTAATCAGTAATATGTATTCTATATTTTTGTTTCTCAAAAATTTCAGGTGGTACAGCAGGAAGGCAACAGGTCCCCACATCCCCGCCGGCTTCAGAAAACAGCAGTGCAGCACACAGTATTGGCAGCACACAAAGCACACCCTGTTCTAGCAACAGTACTGCCTAACACAAGCCACAGGACGACTGAAGATCAACGTTAAGGGCAGAGGTTCAAAGTCACTGTTTGTTGACATTAGCTCTCTAAAGCTAGAAGGGAATCATTTGGTTCCTTTCTGAAAGGGAAAAAGGATCTCAGTGTAATATCTCCTGATTTATTTTTTTGGTGGAAGGCAGTTCTTTGGGCCTGTCCAAAGCCCGCCATGCCAAAAGAGTGGTAAAACTACTAATTATGCAGTGTACCGATCTGCAATACGAGTTTCTTAGCTCTCAATGTGAAGCGTATGCCAGTTTTAAAAATGCTGCTTTCATCCCGTTCAACCTGTATTCAGGCTCCATGGCTTTCTCTGTGTGTATATGTATATATGTGTATATATATATATCATATATATATATATATATATATATGAGTATATATGTATATACATATATATATATTTTTCTTTTCATATTTTTTTTAAAGAAGGGATTTGGTATGCGTTGGGCTACCATGGCAGCTGCAATACAGTGTTAAATTTTAGCCACTACAGAGCAGCACTTTTATTTTGTCTTTAAAGCTGTGTCCATAGTCTACATGCATCTGAAATACCTATTTGTGTTGATGACAATCTCTTGCAAATGACCAGCACAGCCCCAAGTTCTAACAGAACATCTGCCTGCCAGTATATTATGTCTTAATAGTAGTGTACAGGCAGGGCTCAATAGATTCATCTTTGCTTAATGTGTCTGCCTGCTGCACATGGAAAAACACTTTGTTGTCCAAGTGTCTGTTGGCAGGTGACGCTTTCTCCATTGTTGTGCTGGTGATCCAAAGTGAGTAGATAATCATCTCCACACATTATTCTATGGGATAATTTTTATTTTTATTTTTTAGAAGGGGAGGGGTTAATACTAGGGATGAGGCTGATATTATCTATTGCGGGGCAATGATTTACAGTCTCCAGGGTAAGTCTCGATGGAATGATTCTTACAGCTATTTAGATGATGTGTTTTAAACAAAGGGAATTGAATATTCATAAAGAAATTGATTTCCATATCAGCCATTTATCTCCCCACTAAATGTGTGGTGTCTGTTTTTGACACCACCCACTTCAATACACAGTATATATATATATATATATATATATATATATATAATCAAGATTGATACACAGTAGGGTCTTAAATAAAAGAAAAATAGAATTAGAGCCAGACTGAGGCTAAGCAATTGTTCCATGGATTTTATGCCATTTTCTAGGCTAGCCCACATTTCTATGACATCACACATTGGTTTCCTAGTCCAGCAGCCCCATGTACCACCCTTTGCCCTAGTACAATAATCTGCGAATGTACTATCTGTTGTTACTTTTATGGTGGGTACTATTCAGTATGTGTCAGGGTATATAAACAAGCCATGGTATGACATAAAATATTCCCACTTTTGTCTGCTTATCAGATGCTATTGTGCCTCACCACGCCTGTGTCCCTCGCTCATTTCGCTCTAAAGGTTTAGGTTTCTTTATCACACTCGCCATCCAAGCATAGTTGGCAGGTATGATTTATCTTGTGGCACACCTGAGAAATCTGGCACTTTATATTGTAGATCAGAGAACCCTTTCTGCCAAACTAAATGTTGGCTTTAAGTAATCTGTGTTGCACAACACCTAAGGAGTTAAATACGAGCAGCCGCTGCACTTCTGTTAAAAGTATCTTCTGTATAAACAACTGGATTCGCATCCCGCCTGTGGTCACAGGCTGTGCTGTAAAACCATGTGCTTTATTGAAGAATTTATAGGGTTTTTTTGTAATGGCTCTCTAGTTACTAAGCAGCATGTGTTTTGTTCTGTGGTATTTGGTCTGGTGCTGTACTGTCCTTTGGGGTGACGTTTGAAAAGACTCATCCGGTGTCTGTCATGCGAACACATGCTGTCTTAAAAGTAACTTGGGACAGGCTTCGCTGAGGGTAATTTCATTGAGGTCTGCAGTGGTTTAATACAACTGTATTTTCTGTTGCCAGGAATAGGAGATTGACCAAAATGTAAAGTCTTAGATTAATCATTTAGAGCATACAGAACTCCTATACTAAACCAAATATAAGGCCACCACGGAAATATGGAGTCTACAGAACAGATACAGCATGTGACCTCTTAGAGTTCTGGCTTCTAATACAGTGCCTGTCTATATCTTGTGTGGGCAACTGACCATACATGCTACCCCACACTATGACACGATACTTCAGCACATACCATGAAATATTCATACGGTGAACTTTTACATCACTTTCTGCACATTGAACTGGCTGGCTTCCAGTTTAATTTTGAAAGTAAAGAGATAAATGTACTTTAAATTACAAAATATATACATAGCATCACACTCATGATAGCAAGCTCCCAACACATTTGTCCTAATGAGTGTCATAGAAATAATAATGTACATCATACTAATATTGTATCTTTCATCATTTAAAATTCAAAACTCATGACCCATGTTTTTAAACCCATCCAGACACCTTTGCACTTAGGTGTCAGTATTTTGAATGGTTAGACATATACGAAATATATTTTTGAACAAGGCCAGCTGAATCAGCATGCTGTAAACCAGTGCCTGCAGGCGTAGACAGTCACTTGCCATGGCTTTCTTATACTCCAAGCAAATCTTCCTATACCCATCAGTTCTTGGCTCCTTGAGTTGTTGATGGCCTGACTAGGCTACTAAATTATATCTAATTTAGGGCCAGGTGAGGAGCCTGTATAGAAAGTGTAGCCAGCGGCAATTTCAAAATATTCAGGTAGTGCGGAATACCAAAGAATCATGTTGAAGTACGGAACCAGCCAAATGGGTGTTGGCCACCCATTCTCTGTACTGGTTGTGCCTTTGGGACACCTCAAATCTAAATCCACCCGTTGCACTAACCCTCCTAATTTTGTCCCATGGCTGTGTGAGAATTACAGCTAAAATTACGGCATGATAATTGGTGAGGTTAAAGAAGTGTCGGCTTGCTGCTTTTGAAGGTTGTGTTCTAAGCTTATGCGCAGGGTTAGAAGAGGAAAAATAAATAATTTTCATGGGGAGAACAAATAGTGGTTGTTCCCATGTATATCCCGAAGTTCAATATAAGCTACCTGTGTGTTGGACAATTATGTGCTTTGCCTTAGTTGCAAATGAATGTATTTTACAAGCTTAATCTTTGTACAAAAAAGGGAAAAAATCTTTAAAATGTCTTCAAAGAAGACAAGAGACTTTACTATTCTCATAGCTATATTTTATTACAGTATATATAAAGATTATATTTAAATGTTTTAAGATAAAAGTTACTCTATAAGATTGTCTTTTTTATTATCATTTCAATTACTGTGAATTTTTATGCCCCCTTTTGTAAATTCTCTGCACCCCAACACAATCCATCTCATAACTGGTATTCTCAAAAGTCGAGAGTTTAATTATGAGCTGGACTAAAGACAAAAATTGTAAACACTTTAAATGTATATTTTCAGAGAGAATGTTTGTTCTATCAATAATTGTGCTTATTAAGATTATATATATATATAAAACAGTATCTACAAATGTATATTTACAGTTTAAAAACAAAAGAAAAATGTAATTCATACTTTATCCAAAATGTATATGGGAGGTCACATTCAATTTATTGGCATATACTGTATAGAAAGCTTGTATGTGTAAGATTACTATACTAAGTTAAATCTAAGCAATTCAAATGTGTTTATTGTAAATTCATATAAATGTGTTTAATATATATGTATGTTCAGCTGTCAGATGCCGCCAAGTTATGTATACATCTCATTTGATGTCCTTTAGAATGGAGTGGTACCAATTAGCAGAATAAAAAATATTTAAAGTCAAAAATTGAAATAATTAGCTTTGAGCAGCAGTACTAGAACATACAAAGATGTTCCCTCTTGCACAAATATATATAGTTTCAGGCTTTATGGTGTTTTTGCTCTTGGTTACATTGCAGTCTGGATACCTTTGAAACAGAAACAGGTTATTTAATGATACCTTATGACATCTACCATCAGTCACTTAAAGTATGAGATTTGTTCCACAAACTCTAGGAGTTTGAAGGCCACTTGTGATCTCATCATCTCCAGATGAACGAAGACTTCTAGGTCACTTGCACAACAAAGTCCTATATGTAGAATAGAATAATTATGCTTTACATACACTGATATTCTTGGCATAGTTAAATCTTTCTGCTGAGAATCATGTTGTTTGAAATTGTGCTCCCTCCCAGCATGATTTTTTTTTTATTATTATTATTTTAGTGTTTGTCTTTGAAGCATATTGAAGGTTGAATGCATAGACTAATCTGAGATTCCAACAAGTTAGTGCCTCCAAATTCTTGACTGCATCTCCTTCCTCTATACTAACCCATTTAGGCTACCCACACCAGGTCTAGGTTAGCCTACATCCATGCAAGACCCTGGCAAGGTATGCGCTTTACTTACGTAATTGTATAGAAAAAAGGAACCCAATAATAGCATAGGTAATGTTATCTAATAGTTCAAGTCTTACCCTTTTAGATAACAACATTTTTTATTTGTTTGGCAATTTGTATGTTTAGTGTTTGCAGCTCCATATAAACAAGCACAGCACATAGATCTGTGGTCAGACAATAAATACACTATTCTGATGTTACTTATGGACAGTTGTGTGAAAAAGAAAGTACACTCTCTTTGAATTTTATGGTTTTACATATCAGGACATAACCATCATCTGTTCATTATCAGGTCTAAACATTAGGTAAATACAACCTCAGACGAACAACAACACATGACCTATTATACCTTTTCATGGTGTAGTCTACAAAAAGAAAGCCAAAATGGAGAAGCCATGTGTGAAGTACACCTTAGCTCGTGGAGGAATTTTGACCCACTCTTCTTTACAACATTGCTTCAGTTCATTGAGGTGTGCATTTGTTTATGCACAGCTCTCTTAAGATCCCGCAACAGCATTGCAATTGGGTTGAGGTCTGACTGGGCCATTGCAAAACCTTGATTCTTTTCCTTTTTTTAAGCCAATCTGTTGGAGATTTGCTAGTGTGCTTGGGATCATTGTCCTGCTGCATGACCCAGTTTTGGCCAAGCTTTAGCTGTCAGACAGATGGCCTCACATTTGACTCTAGAATACTTTGGTATACAAGGGAGTTCATGGTCAACTCGATGACTGCAAGGTTCCCAGGTCCTGTGGCTGCAAAACAAGCCCAAATCATCACCTATCCACAACTGTGCTTGACAGTAGGTATATGAGGTGTTTGTGCTGATATGCTGTTTTTGTGGCGCTGTGCATTATGGACAAACATCTCCACTTTGGTCTCATCTGTCCAAAGGACATTGTTACAGAAGTCTTGTGGTTTGTTCATACGCAACTTTGCAAACCTAAGCTGTTCTGCCATGATTTTTTTTTATTTTTTTTTTTTAAGGAGAATAGGCTTTCTCGTGTCAACCCTTCCAAACCAACCATACTTGTTCAGTCTTTTTCTAATTAGACTGTCATGAACACATGCTGAGGCCTGCAGAGTCTGAGATGTAATGTTTGGGTTTTTTGCAATTTCTCTGAGCATTGCACGGTCTGACCTTGGGGTGAATTTTACTGGGATGCCCACTCCTGGGAAGATTGGCAACTGTCTCGAATGTTTTCCAATTTTGAATAATCTTTCACTGTAGACTGATAGACTTTAAATTGTTTGGAAATGGCTTTATAACCCTTCCCAGATTGATGGACAGCAACAACTGCTTCTCTAAGATCATTGCTGATGTCTTCCCTCATTGGCATTGTGTTAACACACACCTGAATGCTCCAGACCTGCAAACTTCACCTTTTGTAGAAGTGGTGACGCCTGCTGATGGTCAGTTAATCAAGTGCATTTGATCATGGAATTAGTAAAGGTGTACCTAGTTGTTCACACATGGCTTCTCCATTTTGGCTTTATTTTTGTTGAATAATAATATTATGTAATATGTCATGTGTTGTTGTTCATCTGAGATTGTATTTACCTAATTTTTAGACCTGCTAAGGAACATGATGATTGTTATGTTCGGATATGTTAAACCATATAATTCAAAGAGGATGTACTTTCTTTTTCACATGATTTTATGGATGTTAAACCTACTGTTTAACACCACCTGTTAATGTATCTTTAAACATCCCTAAACAATAATATCTTGATTCAATTTAAATACATGTCAATACAAAAGCTACATGTTTTTTAGTATGACGTTATGCACCTTAACAGTATGTTATATCCCTTTGCATGGATCTCACAGACCAGTGCACCAATTGCAGTGTAAGTAAAGTATTCCACTCTTCTTGCACACAATCATTTTAAAGAACTGTAAATATAAATGATATTTTCTGGTACTGCTGTTCAAATTACAAAACTAAATATTTTGAGCTGATCAAACTTGGCACCCCTTTTTTAAAAGGACACAAGCATTATATTTCACCACTTACTCTAAAGTCCTTAATGAAAGTGAAAAATAATAAAATAAAGATGACAACATGTGTGAGACTTTAACAGCAATTCATGAAAACCCTAAACCATTACCATTAGTATAATGCACTTTGTACATTATTGTCTGTACTCACAAGCCCCCAGACTAGTATAAAAATTAAGACACTTACAGATGTGGATTAAATAGAAAGGGAAGGTCCCTAAAAGACCAAAACAATGTTTATTTGCACCCACAGATGTGGTGCAATTCTCTAAATTGTAGGATTGATGCCAGTTTTGTACACGTCTTTCATAGTGTGTGTTCTGGCACCTGGAAAATGTTTGTGATGGATAAAGTAATTCACCCATAAAGGGCAATTTTTATCTGCATTAAAATTCCACTGACATGAAAATGTTCACAAACGGCTTTGTCTGTGGCATTTTTCCTCTGAGCTCTGGTGGATGTATTATTTGCTGTCATGTTCCATGAAGAATTTCATAATCTCTCACTCTCCCTGTCTGCAGAGTTAAGTATCTAAAATAAAATATATAAAAAAAACATTGTATTCAACCTCAAACAGAGACGTTGTAAACAATACCATGTATTTCATTTTCTCTATTTTCTTGAGATTGTGTTTTTAGCTAATTTTACAAGCATTTCTATTAAAACTTGTCCCAAAATGTTAACTATATTAAAACACTCTGATATATAATCTACCTCATTGATCCAATGGAGTGTATAAGGTTCCCCATACAATGTCATGTTTCAGAGTAAAGATGACCATGATCTCTATATGATACCTGGCAGTTGTATCCGTATCTGTAAAATAATTTTGACTAGCAAATGTGCATGGAAAACATATTCCAATACTTATTCATGTGGCTATGCATATGGATCTTTGACATCACAGGCTTCTCAGATTGTTTTTATGTTGCCATTTGTATCCCACAAGCTTGCGTGGTATCTGAGAAACTTAGTTGATGAAAATATCTCAGAGATTCAAAAGCTGGGTAAACTTGCGCACATCTATGCAATCATATAAGCTTATTCCAGGTCTCAATTGCAAGCTTGAAGGCAAGCACCCAACTGCATTGCGATCATAATTATAAAGGTCAATTTGACATTATAGACACTTGTTGTGGGCTACATTAGGCAGCTCTAATTTCCACTATTTCAGAAATGTTGTTAATTTTATGTCTTGTACATTTCAGATAATGTTTCATCTTCTACATTTGTGCATAATAAAGTTATATATAAGTGAACAAATTGTGGCATGGCTTTTATTTTATCTAAATGTAATTCAAAGTTATGATGTGAGTGAAAGCTATTACACAAGTACTGGTCAATGTTACCTGCTACTTTTCCGCACTTGGATAAGTATTGTAAATCTATTGTCATTCACTGTTTGTTAGCAAAGGACTCGTGAAATGTCCAACCAATATCTATATTTGTGATTAAGCATAGAGAGGAATGCTGTTGGAAAAGATCTTCTCAATAAAGGCCCCCCTCTGGTGACCAACTATTTGGTAAAACCTGGAAGGAAAACCAGAGGCTTCATTTTAGTTTGTCTAACTATGTTAGGCTGTGTGAGAGATTCAGGTATAAAAGTTGCAATTTGTCAGAATCCTAAGCAAAACAAAGGATTGTGGAGCCCATGCACAGACTAAAAACATCAACAAAGTGAAAAGGTTAATTGAAATTGTTGTAATATACTGCCAAAATCTACTGTGATACACTTTCCCTGCCTGGTTCCTCTCTGGTTCCTCAGCTGATGGTCGGTATAAGGAATTAGGGAAACAAGAAATAGGAACAAATGGGGAATGATATGCAATCATCACCCTTGGATGGACACTCAGGAATAAGGTACAGGGGTGACTGGGAGCTATCTCACAATTAGCTTGCAAGTAACTGAATGACACGTACATTTATATTTTATGGTTGCTTTAGAAAAGCATAGCCAGCGCCAGCATGGCTGAGCAGTATAAAGACAAACTAGGAAGCAGTCAGACTTGGGACTGAATCCCAGCAAACACTGCTAATCTTGTCAATTCCTATTGATTTTTACTTTTGTGGTAAACATTAGGGTTCAGACGGTCAAGGATGTGGGGAACTAGACACAAGCGTTTTATCTACTTGCATTTTATATCTGATATGTTTTTTAAGTAAATATTGTTTAATTATTTTATTTCTAGGTAACATGAAGTGGTTCCTGGTATCTGGGATTGGTAGAAATCTGCAAACACTAGTACAATGATAAACTTTACAATCTGACAAATACACATTTTCTTGACATGTAGACAGAGCTGCCACAACACTATCATTAGCCAATGCTTGATAACAGTGGGGCTGAGTCTTACACACAACCTTAGAGGCCTTCTGGAACATAATCTTATTGTTAATCTAGATCCCCAGATACTGCCACAGAGGACAATTTTCTAATTAATGGTGATTTCCATCTATCTTTGGCAGCACAAGTGAGATGATCTGCTTCCCTCTGGGATATGGTAGTAGATTAGGACTATAAGAGAGAGCTCTCCTCCCACATACCCAGTGTTCTTCCTGCCTTACCTGCAGATAGGAGTGAGACCATCATCCTGTTTATTTTTATCCGGCCCCAGGTAGAGCCGATGTGTACTCTCCTGCTACGCGCTCCTGGGTAGGGTGGGTGATTATGTCTTTTAGGGACATCCCATACTTAATGCACATGACACAGGCTCTAACCTTGTTTCTTCTGAATGTCCCCGGGGGGAAAGGTTGGGGTCTGTGGGGTCAGAACCTGGAGCAGGTAGGCTTTAGTGCTAGTCAGCCTGCTGTTGTGGGGCTCTCTGGGCGTAGTGCGCTTCTGCAGCCTGGTGTTTCTGGGTTCCACTACAGCCACAATTTGTCACCATGATCATTGTTTTGCGTGTAGGTCGTTGTTATACTAGGTATGTGATAGGGGGGCCTATTATTTCAGTTACAAAGTAAGGAACAGCGAGGTTATCCTTGATTTATACTTTTAAATGTTATGATATTAAGACGAGACCAAGGACTGTTTAAGATGTCTACACCAGAGAAAGTTCTATATTTCTGTGCTTCACGTTTACAATCCACAACATAACCTCCTGCTTGACTTGGCAAATGGTTCAGTACTAGAAACCACAGCAACCGAAACAAAATACATGGTCCTTAATGGCACAACTTCTCTAACACATCATATAAAATGTTAACTAAGCAAACAACATTTTAAAATTCTCTATGCAGAAGATTATGGTAAAGTACATTTACCGTATGGTTTATGGTGAAGCCAGAAGGGCCCGCCATACCATATAGACTATGTAAGGCTTTGAAATTCACGGGTGTGCCACCGCCAGGTTGTCTCGTATGTTTGCTATGTAGCATGTTTTTCCCCTCCCAGGCTCAATCATGCTTCATTCAGTCACGATGGTTTTTTAACTTGATATAAGTAATTTATTGAAAGTGAATTGTGGGCCGGAAGGTGCATTATGCACTGATGCACCGTATATTGTACGATTCCTCCGCCAAAATAAGTACATTGGCTCCTGTGCAGATATCCCATCATAGATAGATACAAATATATTTACATACATTATATATGGAGGGACCAACAGCAGGATTTCAATGCAAATGTGAAAATAAAATGTGGCCTCATGATTAGTGGATCAATTGACAGAAATATAATATATAGAAACTTAAGATAATTTATATCTGCAGCCAAGATCTGTTTGTGGTGAGTTTTTTTCTTTGCAATATCTATTGTTCCTGAGGATTGTGGTTATTTGTGTATTTCAGAATCGTTGTTGATTGCCAAACTTTTCTTCCCTAAGTTTCTTTCAGTCATAAGGTCCAAGGTCACTCACTAGTATTTGAGTTATAGACATTGGAATTCACAAACATACAGCATATGGCAGGCAACATTTTACATAATTCATTAAGCGACTTAACATAATTTATTTTCCTTCTGGAAATGCACTAAGCCTAGCTTCACTGCAAGGATTTACTACAAAACCCTGATTATATATATATTAAAGAAATATATCTCCATTTTATAAAAACAGCTTCATTACTTCAGCTATACTCAATTGACCCAAGTTTACAACCAAGTAGAATTAAATTGATACCTTAGTAGTATTTACTAAGGTCGACCAAGGGGTAAATACCCAAGTGTGCACTGGAAGTTGCTGCAACCCGGGCATTTTATATATAAAAAGTCTGCAGATACCCGTATTGCATGAATTTATACAAAGTCCAGCTACCTTAATACTCATGGCCAGGGATCAGAAAGGAGTAAATGAACTGGTCCCCAATAGTTAAAATACCCCCTCGACAGCAAAACGAACCTGATGGCGGACATTAGATGAATTTTACCACAGTGTATTTGTCTATATTAATTATGCATGTTTTTTTTTTAAAATTACATATATGATTATAAATTGAATCCCATTTCAATATTTTGCTAAGTTTATTAATATGAGGGAACTTGGTTAACACCATGTCATATTGTGACAAGTCCATATACCGTATTTGTCTGAATATAGGCCGCACTTTCCCCCCCCACTTTAAGTCTTTAAAGTGGGGGTGCGGCCTATATTCGGGGTCTGACGCCCGGGACATGCAGTTATTGCCAATACGGTATTTATATAGCTGGAGAAAATGAGTCGATATTCTTTTCCATACAGGAAGGAAAACCACATATTATTCTAAGAAAGTAAAATCGAAGATAAGGCACAGCACGAGATGTATGCTCCATATACTGTAATCCCCCTTCCTTAGCCTTTTATATGGCAATGGCACTGATCTGTTTGCTTTCCAATTAGAGGAGCAGCCACACACAAACTTGTTTGCCGTTTCCTTCCAATGGTGCAGTGTATCATTCCCATGGAGGAAGGCTAACGGCAGTGCTGGGGTTATACAATTTGTCATCTCTCTATATATAGAGAGATCATGCTGGTAACTCATAATTGTGTAAAGTGCTCCACTAAAAATACTTATCACACCAGCAGCTGACCAAGTGTTTGTCCTCTCTGCCCAATGTCCAGTTTTGATCGGACTCACTGTCCATAGGGAAATAATTATAAAATAAAAAATGTTATGACCTTTAAGGAGAAGTGAAAGAGAGATGAAGAAAGATGTGAGGAAAATAGATGGAGTAGAAACTGTTAAAGGGCCATGGAAAGATAAAGGGCAAATATTTAAGTTCAATAGACAGGGAAGACGTTTAGTGGGATGGAGAGGCAAAAGCAATGTGGTTTTATCTCAACAGATAATGAACAAAATGTGGTCAGTCGTTGTAGCCACGTTAATCAGTTAATAACCTGTTTATATGACATAGAGACAAGTTTGGTCAAGAGTGACCAACATTTAATATCTAGTGTTCCAGCGAGCCCCCAATAGTTGCTAACAGAAGGGTATTTGGGTCTTGCCAGTGTGTAACCCTGAAGAGAAGTCTATGGTTCAGGTACTAGCCCACCAAGAAATGGTCCAGGCAGGCTTTTTAAGGGGCGAAGAGGGCACTGTGGGACATGTTGCTTGTGAAGTCGGAGGTCTGTTTCCTAGGTACTTATTTGGGCCTTTTAACACCTTTTGGTTCCTGGTGTTTTAATAATGATGCTCTATTCTGTTATTGTTAAGGAACAATTTAATATAATTTGAAAAAGAGCAACTCATAGTTATGTGGATTGCAAATACTGTGACTCAGATACGTATGTATAAGGGTTTGATCAAATATATGGGGCTGGTCTAAATATTTCCAAGGCTGCTCTTCATTCCCAGTCTGGCCCTGCTATAGTTGTATGTTTTATACCATTTGTTAAAGAAAAATAATATTCATTCACATAGTAATGTTTTTTTTCCTGAAGAAAAGGTGCAGAAACAGTAAAATACTCTAAAGAGAGAGGTTCTATAATGCACATGGAGATGTTATCTACACAACAGTCACACGGAGTTCAACATATCCAATATTCCTGCTTTTCCTGTACTAAAGCTTTCAAAAATCTAAATCATCTTGACTCTGCTAATATATAGGTCCAAAATAACTGCAGCACAAAACAATAAAGTCATAGAAAAGAAACATTTTTTTAAAAAAATACAGAGCTGTAAACGGCAATATAGGTTAACACAACAAAAACCTATTTGGTTTAATTATTTTTCTAATAAACCTTCTTTGTCTAAGGCCATTGTTGTTAGGCATGTCAGTCATGTGATATTTTGGATGACTTTCCTTGTTCAAACACCACCCTTAGCTAATTCTTTAGCTAAATGAAGACTTTCATTGGTCAAAGTGTCAGGCTGGATGATTAAATATGTCTAATTGTTTTTGATACATCTAGGATTGTGCAGCACATTAGGTAATGTTGATGCCTGATCCCACATACACACAAGACGTGTTTTAATGCATACAGTATGTGTTGCTTATCTGTTGAAAAATTACAGATGTTTATTTAGTCAAAATACAGAAACTGACCAATGTGTTCTAAAGTGCTATAACAGTGCAGCGTAAACATCACATCTTCCCCTGCAGTTTTAGATTACAACCTTGTGTTCTAACATTTCTCCTCCTTTGAAATAAACTTGTACTTTGTTAAATCTCTTTATGTATTTGCATACATGTCATATATCCTATCTCCCTTCTCTCCTCCAAGCTATTGTGATCCTTTAGTCTTTCCTGCTATTTTTATACTGCAAACTAGACTTCGGTGCCAGTGTTCGTCTTTGTGGGGAATTTTTTTTTTGTATTCCATGAATATTCCCCCGTTCCTGTGTTCAGTTCGGGTGAATATTCGTGTACATTCTTCTTGTTCGTTTTTTTCTTTGTTTTCTTGTAGAAGGGGTTAATACGGGGTTAACGTGGTACACACTACGCAGCAGGTACTTCATTGGCTGATGGCAGGCGAGCCCCCTGCTGGCGACCAATAGAGTCGCTCGTACAGACTTTTAAAGTCCTGTTGCCGCAACTTGGCCCCAAGAGTTAAAGGTCTGCCATAAGAACGACTTTATTGGTCGCCGGCAGGGGCCTCCTCTGGCGACCAATAGAGTAGCTCACACGGCCCTTTAACTCCTGACAGCGAACCTATGGATTTCCGCTCCCATTAAACCCTGCGATGCTGTGCAGATTAACGGGATCGGAAATCCGTAGGTTCGTTGTCATGATTCATGAGAATTAATCCTCTAATATTTTCTCCTCTTTCCCTTTAAACGTTAAGGCAGCATCCCTATCTAATAGACATGGAAAACTATCTATGTACTGTACTATTGTCCCTGCTTTGTTTTTATATTTGGCACTCTATGGGACCATGTAATGAGAAACTGGAATGTGTAACACATAGCAAACAGCCACAAAATTTCCTACTATCTATTTATATTTCCTTTTTTGAAAAACAAATAAATACATCATGGTCTTTATAAAAATGAAGAGAGCAAATTGTCTTAAGGGTTAAAGCCATACCGAAAACTTGGACGGCAAATCCACAAAGGAAAATAACTTAGTAAGAAATCCTTAGGGTTGCAAAAGCAGAAGTTTATATTTTTTTTCCATAATTACATTTACTGTCTGGGTTTGTTTTTAAACAACTCTTGAATATCTAGTCTGTGTTTCGCATTATATTTTATATTTCGTTTTTAGCAGCACGGTGGTAAGCCATGCTTCAGTTCAATTATACCATAAGGGTAGGATATAAAAAGGCCTTGGAACCTGGAACACTGGTGCCGTGTTGCTGGGTTGCTTCCATTATTGTTATCTGCTATTTCTATGGCACCAATATGTTTTTCAGTGATGGACAATGAGCTTATACATACGCTGACCAAATTGAGCATGGCTTACCAGTGTGCTTCTAAACCATGGTGTATCATCATTACTAGAGTTTACAAGTGGAAACCTAACACGCAAAGGGTAAGAGAATGAAGAAGAATTACTGATATAATAGACTACCTGTAAAGGTGTCTCTTATTTGGGGTATTACCTAGATAAACCTGGAAGAGTCGGTGCAGAATGTAGACACGTGTCCTCGTGTTCAGTTGGTCTGGTTTCTCTGTAAGGTGAGATGACACCTACGCCATGCTAGGCCAGAGTCAAACTATCAGCCCACCTGCAACCCACAAGTGCGATAAAACATGTATTATAAACCAAGGAGATTTAATTATAGGGTGTTACAAATATGTCCCGGCCTTTCCAAACCCACACTCTCCAAAACTCTGCTTTACCTCTCGTCTCTCACCTTTTTGTCAATTACAATTTACTGTATTTTGCCTGTAAGAGGCTCGTGTTTGAAATGAAGAGTTTAGAGATCCGAAACATCCCCCCACACCCCGTACTGAAATTCAGAATAAGAATTAAGAGTGGGCACTCAAGGAATCTGGTTCACATATTACCTGACACAAAAACAAAAGTACAATCTTGAATAAATAAAGCACAGCTTTCCGCGTGGGATCTATTTTCCTGTTTATGTGATTCTCTCTTTTAATTAAAGCAAAGCACTATTTAATGACAGCACTTTGCCGAAGCCAAGTAATAAGTGGCGGCATCAGTACAGCCACAATACAGATGTGAATCTGAAACAGGAAAACGTGTCTTTATTTTTTTTATATATTTGTTTTTGTAGCTTATATCCCAGACTTATTTTACCTTACTCTTAGTTAATATAAACTGTCTCAGTTACTCTAAATGTTTACATTAGCTTGGCTCAGAGAACTGTTTACTTGGTGAGATGTATTGGGGGATTGATGGGTTCTTTATGCATTGGAAATCTTAAACTGTTAGTAGATATAATGGGTGATACATTTCATTTAAAGAGATCTTCTGGCACAAAGCAGGGGCGTTCTTTTGGTTTCAATGTAACTGATTTACGTTTAAAACTTTAGAAGTTTAGTTATCTCTCTATGCAGAGTAGGGAAGGGGTCTGCAGAAGGATAAGAAGACTTTTTTTTAAACAAAGACACGAAAAAGTATAAAAACCTTTGAAATAGCTGAATCTGGTTATTCATCTTCATGAAAAACAAAAAGTAAATGAATTTACCATCCTGCTATTCGCTTTGGCTTTCAGTATTTAAAAATGAAGCAAGGAATAAAATTTCTTTCCTCTAACCTTATCTGCTGTCCCTTGGCTATTGCTTTTCTCACTTAAGTTTCAGTCATTAAATCGCTCTCCCCAGTTCCTTGGCTGAAGCTAGCATTTCTGGTATTTTTCTTTAGCCTAATTTATTATTATTATTTTTAAATACTAGCATTTTATGAGAAATCCAGTATCTTGCGTCCTTCAGTGTAGCGCATTCTCCTAGCACCTATTGTAGAAAGTTTTGTTCTTGGAAAAGGCACGCTGAGCACTAGAGCCAAATACCAATAGTTTATATGGTAGTAATTAATCTCTGCCTTCGTAGTTTGAGAATGTGCGACTTACTTACAGCAACTAACAGCGGGAAACAAAGAGATCATAATACAGGAAGAGGTGACGGTGAAAAAAAGTTGAGAGGAAAACATAAACTTGTTTACATAGAAAAGGGGCATGGAACTAGGCTGAAATGAAAATAAAGATATATATATATATATATATAGAGAGATGAGAATCAGTTATATCAAATAGGTATTTGGAAAAGCTGATGTCGAAGACCTCTTTGGAGTTCAATGGATCACCAGATGTCATAGCTGCGGGTACCGGATTAGGTGGGAGACTCTGTGCGGGGGCAGGTTTAGGCTTCTTTTAGGTGGCAATACAAAACAAAGATGAGGCCTTTAATTAAGAGCCAAAGGGCTTGAACCGGGTTAGGCCAGTGTTCTACTCCCTGCTGATTGCCCCCAAATGTTTATTGCTACCCAATAAAGTCCTTTCGGGTATGAATTTTGGTGGAGGTATTTGGATTGTGTTCCGTTTGGCAGTCTTGTTCGCTGCAGTGTTGGATCGTTTTCTCTGCAGCTTCGGTTTGTATTGCTTTTGGCTTGGATGCCAGATCCTAAGTCTGCTGACTGGTAAAGCCTGCACCCCCCACCCCCCCTGCATTTGGAGTAGCATATATTGTTCTTCATAGATTACTACAGTTTGGTGTTTTTCTAGTTTGTTTTTTGCTTATAGTCTTTTAATGTTAGAGCAAGTTTGTATGTGTATAGTGTTGGAGTGTGTATAATATATATATATATATACACCGTATTGGCCCGAATATAGGCCGCACTTTTTCCCCCCACTTTAAAGTGGGGGTGCAGCCTATATTCGGGGTCTAGCGCCCGACACCCGGGACATGCAGTCCCGGGCGCCGGGCAGGCAGCGGGGTTAGGATACAGATCCCCCGCAGCGGTGCAGGGGACCTGTATCCTACTGTCTGATACGCTCAGACAGCCTCCCCTGCCAGCACTTCCCACGGGGGAGTGCTGGCACGGGAGGTTGTCTAAGCGCATCGCATGGACGTTCACCAGCAGCGGCGATGCGCCGCTGCCGGTGAACGTCCGCATGATGCATTTTACATCCCCCCCCCGACTTACCAGAGCAGACTCCCGGGTGTCTTGCAGGGCCGGCGGAAGACATCTACGCAATACGCGTATACAACTTCCGGTGCCGGCACTTCCGCTGAGTGCTGGCACCGGGAGTTGTATACACGATGTGCATAGATGTGCCCCTCCGGCCCCGCAAGACACCCGGGAGTCTGCTCTGGTAAGTCGGGGGGGGGAAAGAGTGGCAGCATATCTCGGGGGGGAAGACAGAGTGGCAGCATAGGTTGGGGGGGACAGAGTGGCAGCATATCTCTGGGGGGAGGACAGAGTGGCAGCATATCTCGGGGGGGGACAGAGTGGCAGCATATCTCTGGGGGGGGAGAGGACAGAGTGGCAGCATGTTTATTTGGTGCTTTTTTAAAGAAAAAAAACTTTTTCTTTAAAAAAGCACCAAACTTTTAGGGTGCGGCCTATATACGGGGGCGGCCTATATCCGAGCCAATACGGTATATATATAGTGTTAGTCTATGGATAGTGTTAGTCAGTGAGTCTGTGTATACATATGTATACACATATATGTATGGTGTTAGTCCATATGTATGGTGTTAGTCTATGTGTGTTAGTGCATGTTGATGGCTGGTGTCTGCATGTGTGTAAGAGTTGTGTGTACCCAAACGCCTCAACCTTTTTTTCTCCGATATGTTTGTTTAGCTATCGTTCCCTTTTTTCATTGTTACTGCATCCATACGAATCTACACCTGAATCCCCCCAGTTGTGAGAGCAAGGTCATGAGATGCCCCCTCCCCGCCCATTTCCCTGTTAAATGAGGGTCTTTCCTGTGATGTCAGTGAAAACTCCCAGTGATGTCAGGACCGCCGCCTACATCAGCGGGACCACTCAATGACATTAGTGGGCAGTCCTGGCCTCATCGCGCAAGGGTAGAGTCCTGGTTTAAATTTGTTTAAAATACACCAAAATACATTAAATGCCTTATATGTAAGAATCCTTGTGGCAATTATAGCCCAAATATTAGACACCATACGTTGCTGTTTCAAAGTATTTTTTTCTCGTTATTTTCACAGCTAGTATATGGTTGTGTAAAGGGAATGATAAATACATAAAACAACAAAGAACCCACAAAGTGCATATTTATGGAAAGTAGACAACCTGGGATGTTTCACATTTTCACTCTTATTCAACCAGCAGCCAATAACATGTAAAACATCAGGGAAACTGGGGTGTGACCGCACGATACCGTGTGCTCTGATATGTTTACAGCATACTGCCTTGTGTATCTAGCTGATGGCCACACGCTTCTGGCCAAAATCAATCAAGGGCAGTACATGGGATGCCACTTAATGCTTAGATAGAATACAGGTAGTTGGCTGCTGCCATTCACCTTGATAACAATGGGAGTTTTAATGAACATTTGCAAGAAGCATTCCGACATATGTCTAAGTCTAATTTTCTAAAACCATAACTAAAGAATGCCCGCGCCAGTTTGCATCCAGTAAAATGCACTGAAATCAATGTAAAATTGACTCCAATATACATTTAACATGAAAATAGGGCTGAATGGCTCCTTCGCAAAACTCCATATGTGGCAAACAAGCGAACGATATACACTATATGGACAAAAGTATTGGGACACACCTCTTAATTATTGAATTCAGGTGTTTCAGACCCATTGCCACAGGTGTATATAAAAGCACCAAGCCACGCAGTCTGCATTTACAAACATTTGTGAAAAATGGGTCGTTCTGAGGTGGTACTGTGATAGGATACTACCTTTGCAAAAAGTCAGTTCATGAAATTTTATCCCTGCTAAATATTCAACTGTAAGTGGAAGCATTAAGAAATAGCAGCAACGCGGCCAACGAAGCAGGAGACCACAGAGTGGGGTCATCGAGTGCTGAGGCGCACGGTGCCTAAAAGTTGCCAGCTCTCTGCTGATTCCATAGCTGAAGAGTTCCAAACTTCCACTGGCATTATGGCTGTTTTTCAGGGGTTGGGCCACTTACTTCCAGTAAAATTATATCGTAACGCTTCAGCATACCAAGACATTTTGGACACTGCAGGGGCTTACAGCTGTGTGGGAACAGTTTGAGGAAGGGCCTTTTCTATTCCAGCATGACTTCCCCCAGAGCATAAAGAAAGGCCCATAAAGACATGGTTGGATGAGTTTGGTGTGAAAGAACCCTGACTTTAATCCCATCGAACACCTTTGGGATGAACTGGAATGGAGATTGAGAGCCAGGCCTTCTTCTCCAACACCAGTGCCTGACCTCACAAATGCTCTACTGAATGAATGCACAAAAAAAGCCTTCCCAGATGAGTGGAAGCTGTTATAGCTGCAAATGGGGTCCAACTACATATTAATGTCTATATATTTAGAGTGCAATGTCATAAAACATGTTGGTGTAATGGTGAGGTGTCCCAATACTTTTGTCTGTATAGTGTATATAGTATTAGTATATACCTGTCATGTTTTAAGATATCTGACATATGAGAGCACATTACAGTTTCTGTTAATTTACTTTTCTTATTTTTGTAGTATTGGCTTCCTTATGGAAATTAAGACTAAACTCTTAGCGTTCCAAATAAAACAATTGCATATCTTTCCAATCATAACAGACTGGCTGCATACACAGGAGAAAATGTATATATTTCACTTTTTTTTTTACTAACAGTAATTTTAAGGGAAATGTAACCATTATCTGCCAATTCACACAAATAGGGGCGTTTTAGAATCTCATAAAACATGTGTTTTCTCAAAGTGAAATACAGACTTTACCGTGGTTTATGGCTATACATTGGTTTCCATACCACCATTCAATTGGCCAAATGTGGTTGGAAAACTGGAAATACAAATGAAAATATAACCAAGCAACAATGCAATAAAGAAATGGCAGTAACACAAGATAAAGCCACAGAACAATAAAATGTCAAGGGCCAGCCCTGTTCAGCATGTGTCAGAATGGATGTGCTGTTCACATGTTAACGAATTTCTTCTTAAATTTTGACACTCTAGACAGTAATTTATTGCACCAAAAATACCACCCTCTTTCTCTTATTCATATAAATATTTAGAGAATGACTAGTATAGTTCAAGCATAATGCAGCTTTACTTGGAACAAATCACACAATTGGGAGATCAGACTCCAGAGAGCTCAATAGTCACGGCTTGTAACCAGATCATGACATTCTCCATAGTGCATAAAGCTGAGTACCAGGATGACACCAGGAGCTCAGAATACTTACTGTGGCCTACAACTGTGAAAGCCACAATAATAGGTTTAGTACCCATAGAGATGGAAATACTGGGTCCTCAGGCCTTATGGTTGAGGAGGCGAGAAGCATGCCACTGGACACCTGACTGACCCTTTGTTGCGCTTTTTTTTTCTTCACTGAACCGGCCTTTTGGCTTGCAGGTAGTGGGTGCATTTTAAGAATATCACCCATGGGCTGGGGACAAGTTTCACTCTTTATCCCTATAGTGGTGGACCTTAAAAAAAAAAAAAAAGCCTTCATTCCGTCCCTGCAAGTATAGCAAGAGTGTTCCTACATCACAACTCAGATAAAGTATCTTTCTAAGGGTTTTTTTTGGATATACATGTATTATCATGTGCTTTGATACGTGTTTTGTTTACAGTCAATGGCAAAAAATCTGGTAACATTTTAGTTGGACGACGTAACACTGCATCCCTAGATTTAATAACCTTACACATCATATACTTAACTATTACTTTTTTGGTATGTAGTGTAAAGCGCTAGATAATTCAGCAATGTTTCGCCTAGTATTTTTCAACTAATATATGTAATGACAAATTTCAATAATAAAAATAAAATCCATTTTCAAGTCCATATCTTGAAATACAAGATTATTTTATATATAATTTTGAATTTGTGTTAATTCACAAACAGCTGTCCTGCATTAAAAAACCCTCTGAGGACTATATTATATACATTTAATTATAAAAAATATTGTTTTACATTAGTCACTATGGCCTATGGCTTTGCGTGGAATAAACATTGTGATTGAGTAACTTGACTCCTACGTTTGACTTGTCTAGATTAATTTGAAATGCTTCAGGTATTCTGATTCTAACTTGGGCATCAGTTTCCAGAATACCAGCAGGTCATTCCTTCCTTAACCTTATTATCAGAAATTATTCACTTACCCTTTGAGGTTCACTGTTTGTACAGGAAAATATCAGTTCATTTAGTAAGTGCTTATAGGGAAGTTGAACAGCAGTGCTGAAAAGTAAAATTCTCATTTGCAGAGAGAATCAATATATATATCACTGACATCAGAAACCCGAAACTAAGAGGATTATGCTTAAAAGTGCGTTACTACCACGATGGTAATGGACTCTACTATTCCAGTCCCGCAGAGAGTACCATATTTCCAAACGTTATCGGTTCCAGACTAGATATACTGCTAAACCTGGCTATGAACTACAGAGCAGCGCTGCAAACTGTCAGCTGGGGCCCGCGCAGAAGCCGTTAGGGGAAGTTGTGAAATAATATACATTCTCCTACAACTTTTTCCTTTGTGTTTTACTTCTTACCCAAGCAGTATTAACAACTACACTGTATTTATTTATTTTCTTTATAGACCCATTTGTTCTGTAGAGTGAAGCACATATTAACTTTCTTCACTTTAAGTTCATGACATCAAAAGTGCCAGCATATAAATACATATATAACACATATATATATATATTATAATATAACAAAATTAACAAAATTATAAAGTTGTAAGATACTGCAGTGAAGGTTTTCACTTGACAACAATAGTTCCTCAGGGGACGGAGTTCTTTCAGTGGTGGGAGCAAGAAATATCTAGATAGTAAGGATGGTATTCAATAAGGCATGAGACAGGCAGCACAAGTTTTTCATCCAGGTCACAAGCAGAAGGTAAGCGTACACAGATTGAAACATTGCCAAATAATTAATTAACATAACAAAGAATATAAGCTCAACCTAGAAAGTGCGTGTGGGTGTGCGTTAGTCTGCGTCTGCTCAAACACACTATACCCAGATAAAGCCATCAGAACCGTATGCACACCCAAATCAACAAAAAACGAATATTGGTCCAGATATCTATATCTACATGTGCGGGGTGGCTACTTAGAGACAGTGGATCATCACAGACCAAGGCACTTGCTCACCCTCATCCTTATGCCAAACCAGGCTTCTGACTCAAACCCCCTGCCCAACCAGGCCTAATGGCTTGTGAAAGATCAGCAGCAGCAATGGTTTGCCAAGTTAGCTAGCAGGTGATTAGAAATGTAGGTGAAGCTTTGGATGAATTTCTAATTCTGATGAACATTTGGCTGTGAAATATTGTGATAAAATTAAATGTATTGCTATTTACAATCACTAATTTGTGATTCATTTTATCATTGTGAAACATCAAATACTTAACAACATAAACAAGAATTCTCAGAGATGAAAAACACAAGCGATGGGTCAAGTTAACAGCTTGTGAAAATTAGATTTAATGGAAAAAGAGCCATTTTAGATGATGTAAAAGTAATCTGGGCAACATAACCAAGTTTATAAAGATATGTGTACAGCCAATAATATAAAACGGTACCTCTTAGATATTAAAACCACTTGTGCATCTGTAAGTGCTGTACTATTATGCACCAAGAAACAACAAACATAATGCAAGCATATGATGCAAAACTTAGCATATACAAGCAACAGTAACCATGGTAACAACAGCAAGTTAAATGATTCCAGAGGTGCATAAAATGTGGTGTTGTGGCAGGAAAAACATAGGAATGCAGGTGAAAAATTGGGCTGAGAGGAAAGGGTTTCAACAACAAGTCCAAGGACTGAAGGGCAGTTAAGATGCGGCTGGGGGTTGAAATATTATTATGAATTTATTTTTGGAAGCTCAAGGTGCCGTGCTTTGCTATCAAATGAAGATAGTTGAGGTTAATGTGTGCCAGCTGCCAGGCCTATATTAAGAAAAATTCTCACTGCACGCATACCTGCCAACATTTGCTGGGACAGTCCCGTTTCTTGTGGTTCTGTTCTGTCAAATTGAGGTGTGTGCTGGCATAAGAATACTGCCAATGCACAATGTATTACACTATGCACAGGCAGCATTTCATTTAAGCTGTGAATGTCTGAGAGACACATACACAACCTAAACGCTGGTAAATCAGCCCCAGACACCTGGAACAGAAGGAGTGGCCCTGGAAAAAGGTGAAGTTGTGCAGCGCTGCATAAATCCGACTACTGTAGGCTCTGCCCCTTTATGTCCCAGGACATCTGGAGCAAAAGTTGCACCCTCAATGGTCCGTGGCTACGCAGCCCCATACGCGACAAACTGCGATGCACGTCGCGTTCTGAGACCTTTCTATCAGAACCAGCATTAAGTTTTTCAGCAATTTGAGCTACAGTAGCTTGTCTGTTGGATTTGACCACACCGGCCAGCCTTCACCCACAACGTGCATCAATGAGCCTTGGCCGCCCATGACTCTGTTGCCGCTTTAACTTCCTTGGACCGTTTTTAATAGGTACTGATTACTGCAAACCACCCTACAAGAGTTGGAGATGCTCTGAACCAGTAGTCAAGCCATCACAATTTAGCCTTTGTTAGAGTCGCTCAAATCCTTACGCTTGCCCCTTTTTCCAGCTTCTGACACATCAACTTGGAGAACAAATGTTCACTGGCTGCCTACTACTGACAGACGCCATGATAAAGAGATTATCAGTGTTATTCTCTTCACCTGTCAGTGCTCATAATGTTATGGCTGATCAGAGTATATATACCCCTATACAAGATGTGCACATCATCTGTGCACAAAATCGCACAGAACATCTTACTGGAGTTGTACATGGTCACTATATATAAAGAATTATATATATAATAGCCTTATCGCTTTCTTGAGCCAGAAAATACTAGCTGATCAGACAAAATATTGATTCCAAATGACCAGAAATGTAAGCCTGGAAAAATCAGTGTTGCAAAATATCCCCAGATTCCTGAGCAAGTTCTCCATCAGTGTGTTAAAGTGTTAAATTGCAATTTTAGCCATCTTTGCTCTGTGAGTGGTGTGAAAAGTGTGTGTGTGATAATGAATTTCCACACTGACATTTGCCAATAGAGAGATTAAAATGCCTTATCACAGTACGCTAAAGGTCGGATAAAGACATTATGCATCCTTCTGACACATCAGCTGCTGTGTTCTGCAACTCTCATCCATGACCTGCCTATGAGTGTTGGTAGTTAGAGTTTGCTGAGTGCCCTTCATATTTATTAGAAAATTCAAGAATATAAACAAGTAATACAACCCACCGAACCCATTAATCAAAGAAAGATCTCCTGGGTTGGAGTTGTAGATTAAACGTATAATAGAAAGCAATTTGATTCAAACTATACATAACTTAACTAGAAACTATACACAGAATGTATTCCCTCACGGTGACACTTTAGCTATCAACGACACTTTAATGCATATTAAACCTTCCTTTAAATTTAGTTGTCGTCCCCATTCCAAGCACATTGATTTCCCATTGACTTAGCGATACTAAAGAATCCATGAAGGCACAATTAGGATTATGTATAAATAGTTAATTTTGGGGGAGAGGGGTTGTTTCCCCCCCAGACTTACTGCTCTGGAATGTGCTATGGGTTCTACTAGCTCAGTCCACTAGGTATTTGCACAAAGTCCAGCATTTAATAAATAGCTTATGTTATTGTATCCAGAGTTGTAAAACTGCTGTTGCACGAGTGGCAGCCCTGCCTTTATTGCGCTTCTATTATTTTACCAAAGAATACTGCAGGTTTACATATCCAAGAATCACGTTTTATGCCACAAAAACACAATAATACATTTTTTTTTCGCTGTTTTAATTCTATCCTATTAATTGGCTGGTTTGCTTCATGTTACGTTCATCTGGAGTTCTATTAAGAAAATCCTGTGTCAGCCAAAAAATGAGCTTTGGGCTTGTTTCTGCCTTATTGTGTAGAGGTGATGGGACCAACAGAGCTAGGTTGTTTTTCCTGAATTGATTCCAACGGAATTCTAGTCTTAGAACAGCAACTGATTGAAAATCTACTATAACAACCACTTTTTATTGACTTTTCAGCCACACCTCAATGGTTGTGAAGGAGTTAAACTAACCACTAAGTTAAAACGTATTTCTCTTGGCTTTGCACTGAGTATTGTCCCAGTTGTTTTTTTTTTTTTTTTTTTATTAATTTGACCCCTAAGCCCTTAGCCCTTAAAATCCACCAACAAAAACAAAGTGATACATATATTTGGTAAAATGATCTGTTAAAGCAATATTGTTAAATAAAGCTTACACCGTCATGTTTTTAACATCAGTTTAATAATGTTTAGATTAATTTAGTAACCTATCCCAAAATGATTTCAATATATGTTAGACAAACCAGCCACTTGTGAGCTAAATCTTTCTTTTTGTAAATTACCTTTGAAGTAAAGGAAATAAATAGTAGTAGAAATATGCGATGGAGCCCTCTTTTGTACATTATTTTATAAATAGGGCTATCATCATCATCACTAAAAAAGCCTGAGGTTCTTCGCACTCTGTGTGCCAATTAGAGAAATGGTGACACATGCTTCAAAGTGTAGGCCACAGTCTTCATCTTCTGGGGCAAATGAAGGGCCAGGTCTTCTTGGGTGCCCCCGAAGGAGGGACCCACTGAAGACTTGAAGGGGGGGATGGCGTCCAAAAGGTAAAGCCCACCCACCACGTCAAAAGCCTGGTTCCATTGTGGTGTTTTTAAGTTAACCAAAAATCTGTGCCGAAATTCAAATCAAAACACAAATGCACAAAACAAATTATAAAGCATGCAAAGTAAAACATGTGGATCGCCCTTTCTGGCCCTAGCCCATGGCCGGTGTCATAAAAATTCTCCTCCACTCAAAATGCTATACAGTAGACTTGTACATTCGTATGCGGATGAACTCTATTGGTAACTTGTATGGACCTTTAACTCCTGGCTCGGGGAGACCAGTGGTCTCCCCAGGCCTACTATTGGTGTCAGGAGTTAAAGGTCCGTACATGTTTCGGGCAAACTCTATTGGTCGCTCGTACGGACCATTAACTCCTGGAGTGGGGAGACCCTGGCCAAGTTCCGCCATCAGGAGTTAAAGGTCCATACGAGCGACTCTATTGGTTGCTTAGAGGGAGCTCCTCTACCAGAGGACACCTCTGTGCTAGTGCCCTAGCAGATCAAGCCAGGGTGCTACCTCAGGCTTCAAAGAACCCACTCGACCTTAAGGCCAGAGGACCAAGCATTCTCCTCTCACAAGTACTCACTTGATCTTAGCCAAAAGTGCTTTCATATTATAAACTTCTCGTAATTTATGATTTTCAAAGCTTTTCTTCTTTTCCTCATTTTACTTACTGTTGTCAAACTATATTTCACCTTATCTGTGACAGCTTTATAAAATCTAAGGGAGGCTTGAAATGTCAACCTTAAATGAGCACTCCCCCTCGCTCTCAGTTTTTAGTGAGAATTTTAGAATGCTTCAGAATTGTGTGTGCTGTATTGTGAGGCACTGGACTTAAAGCTTTATGAACACATAATTAATTTTGGACTAAATTTCCATTACAAATAGGATTTTATTTTGTTCATAACATTTGATTGCATTAGCAAAATTGGCTGACATTTTGGAGTTAAGATTTTTCCAGTTCCGATTTGCAATGTGTACAAAACTGGCATATTTCATAAACATTTGTTCGGTCAATTGTGAGTACCAAAAAGCTGAAAAATATTTGGGTAAAAACATTTAGTTGCAAAGGTGCCCAGACCAGTTGTCCAAAAGTCCTCACAACTGGCAGAGAGAGGCTGCAATAAAAGCCCATTTCATTTATCATTTGATTCAGATATATTTATTTGGGTTGTAGTAAGATGGTTTTTGGGCAATGAATTTCCATCCATTCGGTTCAGATGAATTTGCTCAATTATAAGATGACCCTGATTATGACGACCCCCCCAAAATTTGAATATTAATTTAGGAAAAAAGAAAAAGCCTGAATATAAGACTACCCTATATGAAAAAAAAGTTTGACTAGTAAATATTAATTCACATGTAAGCTATTATTTTTCAGATTTAATAAAAAACTATGATTGAGAAAAATGATTTTTTTAAATTTCCTTTTTATTTATGCATGTCTGCCCTCCAGATATGCCTTATACCCCCTGATATGCCACTCTGCCCACAGATATGCCTTTTAACCCCCTATATGCCATTCTGCCTCCCTGATATCCCTCTTAACCCCCTACATGCCACTCTGCCTCCAGAAAACCATTATACCCTCATGCCACTCTTACCCCCCACATGCCCGGACTTACCGATTACACTCCCTGATGTCTAGTGGAGCAGCCGGTGGAGGTCTGTGCGATGTGCGCAGACAACCTCCCCTGCTGCTTGCTGATACTTCCCCCGGGACTTCTATGACCCAGAGGAAGTGCTGGCAGTAGCGGAGGATGTCTGTGCGCATCCCAAATGTTTGCGGGATGCGCACAGACACCTTCACTGCTGCCGGCACTTCCGCCGGGGCTTCTATGACGGAGCAACGGAGTGACATGACCTCTATATAAGACAACCTTGAATATAAGATGAGGAATAGCTTTCAGAGCATTTGCTTTTATTTTGCATTTTTGTTCCCCTAGAAAAAACCCTGCGGACAGCCATGGTGCTAGCTTCCTAGAAATAATGGAATGTGGTGTTGTTCATCTGATGTTGTATTTACCTAATTTTTAGACCTGTTAAGGAACAGATGATTGTTATGTCCTGATACGTAAAACCATAAAATTCAAAGAGGGTGTTCTTTTTTTCACACGACTGTACGTGTGTAGCATATAGAACCATCTGGTTTGTATTATTACGCATAACAATAATATAGAGAGGAAAATATTTAACGGAAAGGCACTGATGAGTTTTGACAAATACAGAAAGCCCTTAGGGGGGGAAAAAAATTCAAGCACATTTAACATGCATAAAGGGCCTGGACCCAAGTCTTGGGGCTAACCAACTCCAGACAGTAACATAGCATTCATATCATTATTAGCTTTAGTATCATTTGTGATGTTGGGTGTGTTTAATCTGTGGAGTATAGCTTTACACTTAACAAAATACAAATGTAATGAAGAAATGAGAACACGAAACAATAACTGCATCATATAACAGAAACATGGGATTACGATTGTGTTTGAAAAAAAAAGGGAACAATGAAAGTTCTTACCCACAAGACAGCTGTCTGGGGCACATGACTAAACTGCCGGCCCTGGCACAGATCAAGTCATAGGGTTTTGCATGCTGGCTGGGGTCCTCATACTGTAAATTGAAGCATGGGGTGGGTGGACATAATTTGGTATCATGTTAGGGGGGGGATCACACATGACCAGCCGTGTCTGCCCTTACCTGGCTTCCAACTAATTTGCATTTTATTTTTCCAACATGACATTGTCTTTATGAGCTTTGGGTTGGTGGGTTGATTCATGTTAACGGCACTTCTGAGATCATTTTTTTCTTTAGCTGGACTGGATAATTGGTAAGGGTCATAAATAAAATGCAGTCATTAATGCAGCCAGTTTAGGAATATGTCATTCAACATCCACTTAGGAAAATACTCTTGTTTTTTAGTGGGATGGAATTGTGTGCGTAGAAAGGACAGTATAATGATGGTTTATGACATTAAACAGCAGTGCAAACAATCATAAAATTCCAAAACTCCTTTTGCGTAAACACGTTTAGGAAATATAACAAACTCCATGAATAGATGACTTAATCTGTTTATATCAGTTTCTATGAGATGAGCAGTAGAAAGCCTAGAAAGCCCTTAAATAACAGTTCCAGGGGGAACTGGAATGAGAGAAAGGGACCTTGTACACAAATAAAAAAGTTAACTAGTTCACTAGTCGGCATATGCTTTTGTACAACAAACATTTAATGCAACACAAGATATGGCTCCTTATTAACATACCACCATAACATGTGGGAGAAACATGTAACATAGCTGAGCGTTAGTACATATACAATGTATCAAATGAAAGCACCGAGGATCCTTTAATGTTTCAGCGAGACATGGGATTGTGTTTTGGATACAGAATTAAATGACATGTACAGTATAATATGATGACTTTTTAATGTAATTGTGGAACCATGTGTCAGACATGTTTGTCATGGGCCCAAAAATTTATTGGAAACATCCAAAATGAATACTTTTAGAGAAAGAAAATCTAAATGTTTGATACATTTGAAGGCGATTTTCACTTAAGCACCTAAAAAGCATTTTTTTGGTGTAAGGTTGCATGGAACACTGAACTGTCCCTTTAAGGGTGATGGCTGAGCATCATTAATAATGCAGCTCAGCAACAGATTGAAAGTTACTTGTGCTATATGCATGTTTTGTGTCATAATTACAATGTTGCAGTTCCAGAGTTTCATAGATCTGCTGTTTATTGTGAAACACATGAAGTATTAAAGGGACACAGTTTGTTAAAAATAAAGAAATAATAATAAGAAGAATGGTATTGGTTAAACCAAAACAACAACTTTGTTGCCCAAAACAACTGTTTCATTTATTTCTAAAATCTATCCACAGTACCTGGGGTCACCACCTCTACAGGCAGCGCATGCCAGTATTTTATGACCCTTTATTGATAGCCTTTACAAAATATGTCTAAAGTTTGAGCTCCCATCCTTTTGGTATATATTTATTTATATATATATATATATAGAACCATTCTCTCTCTCTATAAAGACACACATTAAGTATTAAGTAGTTTGTGTCCTGCTGTCATAATATAGGTTTCCCATTTTCTTGTAACCTTTGTTGTAAAATATTGCAAATGCCATGATGTGCTATCAGTCAGAGTGTGTTCTGGCATGGTGCAGCTCTAACAAGCCGTGAAGGGGCTGCAAATAGCAATTAAAGGGATCCCCATAAAATTCCCATTATTGCAGTTCAGGGGAACCATCTGCTTTACAGGGAAACCCTACTGGTGATGTCACCAGTGACATCACAGGTGTTCATTGTCGCAATCTATATCCCTGGGGAGATAGCAGAGAGCAATGTGAAAATAAATAAGTAAATAAAAAATACTAGTGGTGAAACACCTGATTGCTGTAAAGAGGAACCCTACTGGTAATGTCTTTTGTAACATCACAGGAGTTCCTCTGTGCCAACTGAAATCCATAGAGTTATAAAATACCCCAAAAGGGATTTCTAGAAAATGTACTCTGCTCTCTGGTGTAAAAAAAAGTAAAAGAAACATAAAAGAAAATGTAAAAGAATAAATTGCTGCATAATGTTTGTTTGTGGATGGCATGAGGGGTCAATAAAAAAGACCGCAAAGTGAAAAGTAAAAAAAAAAAAAAGGCATAAACAGAAACAGGATAAAAAATAAAATTGGGGAGTAAAAGAAAGGTAAAACAAGTAACGAGAGGGAGAGAAAGAAGAAATAAAGAGGGGGGTGAGGTAATGGAGAAAGGAAGGCAGAAAGAGTGATAAAGACAGAAGAGAGAGAGAGAGAGTCAAAGAAAGGGAGGGAAATGAGAGTAGAAAGAGAGAGGGAGAGAAAGAAAAAGTAAACAGAGAAACAGGAGGAGCTAAGAGAGGAGTGGAGAGGGGATAGAGAGAGAGAGGGGGAGAAAGAAAGACAAAGAGAGAGGGTGAGAAGAAAGTGAAAGAAAATAAAGAAAAAAGTGAGAGAAAATGGAAAAAAGTATATGAACGAGAGAGAGACAGAGAAAGAGGAAGACTGATGATTTTTTAATTTTAGTGATGTATTATATATAATATATTCCAGTATATATAGTTTCTATATAGTATATATACATAAATCCATCACCAAAGAATAAAGGAAAATCACATATTTCCACTAGGTTTTTTGATATTTATTTTTCTGGGTGTGAACACTAGTCATAAAACATAATACCACAATAATTATTGTAATCTACTTCTAGAATGCTAATTAACACATGTGATCTGGGACAGTGTTTATGTTGTGTATGTTGTGTACTTAAAGCAGACAGCATTGTGGGCTGTCTTATACGCAAACACAACGTACCGTACATATTTACTGCGTTATGGTCACCTAATAGATTGCAAACTCACACGTGTAGGGCATTCTTGCCATTCTGCACAATTATGTCTCATGTTTGTTCATGCTCTCCCTTCACTGAAATAGCTATACAGAATCAGCCGGCGCTATATGAAAAAATGTAGTAATAATAATGTTAGGGAGCATTGAAATAGTGTGCTATATTCACCAAATAATGTTTTTGGGGTTTTTATCTCTTACATTCCTGACTGGGAGCCCAGACTGTGGTCCACTTTGCTCTGAATATCTGTGCCCTTGACACTTCCGCTGTCAGTCTCCCTAGTCTGTCTTGATCTCTATAGCACACAGATGACAGTTCACAGCTTGCATATGAAGCAGAACACATGAGACTACCACATATTAAAATAACACCCAACTACCTATATGCAGACATTAAGCCATTGTGCATCCTTTAGCAGGATGGGTCTATATACCAGCTGTGACCCTACATATAGCTTCTTAACTCCAAGCACTTTCCCTAGTGGAAAACAATTATCATGGCAAGTAGGATTATAGTAAAGCATTCAAACATATGGTTTCATGTCAGATAAGCAATGTGGCTCATCTAGTCTGAATAATCTTCTACTTGCTGGAAACTTCAACCTTACACAATCTGTGTCTCTATCCTATGGTAAGGATAGCCGTATGTCTATCATAGGCGTGTTTGAATGTCTGTACTCTATTAACTTCTACATCTATTTTTGGTGCTTTTGAGCTGGAGCTAAAATTCCATGAGACTGTGACACATATGAACCTCAAAAAAACCTTTTATTCAAACCTATTGTTTGCTCCCTGAACTAAAATCTCCACATCTCTTTTATTCTTCAGACACTCAGTACTGTTGTTAATCAGCTATGACTTTGGGATTTCCTCAAAACTTCTTCACTTGCCTAGATTTGTCTGTTGGAAAGACTGAGATACGAATTACCGGTAGTTTAGCTGATGTTGCACAAAGTATATGTCCCACATACTATCGTCTGGCACAGAAGAAGAGCAAACTGTGTAGATAAACTCAAAAAGTCCATTTTTATTTGCTGAAATTTGTCAGTCTAGACCTCTCAACAGGGTAGATAGAGAAGAAGTACTGGTTAAGAGGAACACACAAAACTGTCCAGCTGCAGAGGGCTCTTTTATGCTTCCCACAGCTGGGAAAGAACTTGGATGAGGTACAAATGTGGATTTTTGAAATTTTTCTTTTCCAATAAATCTTCTGTCTTGTAAAATGAAGATGAAGTCTTTGCAAAGTATGTTTTAACTAGGGACCCACTAATTATTACTATGATTACTTACTAATCTAAAGGTCCTTTTTATTAATGGATCGTGTCTGGTTACTGGCATTAGCATATCCATAAGTATGTCCTGATCTATAGAAGATTGACTGATGGGATCATTGGCTGTCAAAAAGCCACAGATTAAGAAACATGTGTTTTGTTTTAACCTTTGGAAGAGTAGTTCAGTCACTAATTTGTGGCATGTATTTGTATCTGTTTTGTAAATTTGGAATATAGATTTTGCACTAATGTATTTTTTTTTTTAATTCCAATGGTTGGAAACACATACAATGTATTGCCTTGTGACACTCTATCTTGGTGTATCGAATTTTAAGGGCCCCTAATAGCAATGAATTGGAAGCTCATCCATTGCATAGGTCTCTCACATAATATTATGTCCTTTGAGTCATATGTCCTTTGAGCAGCATTTTAATTTATTTAGTGGGTAGCACGACCTATGCATATGTCACTGTATAATCATAGAGGTCAAAAGGTGTGTATTTATAAACAGGCCCCAAAGGGCCATTCTGTGTATCCTACTATCCTGCTACCCCTGTCCTTGGTGTTTTGAAAGGACGCAGCTGATCTGTATCTCTTTCCTGCTCCATTCCATGCTGCTTATTCTGTAATGGACATCACAGGGGTATGGGAATGATATCATACACATATATTTGCGCTATGGCTACTTGCGCAATACATTAAAATAAAGAAATAAATACCGTATTGGCTCGGATATAGGCCGCACCCGAATATAGGCCGCACCCTAAAAGTTAGGTGCTTTTTTTAAAGAAAAAAGTTTCTGCCCCCCTGAGATATGCTGCCACTCTGTCCCAAAGATGTACCCCCCCGAGATATGCTGCCACTCTATCCCACCTCCGAGATATGCTGCCACTCTATCCCCCCCGAGATATGCTGCCACTCTGTCCCACCTCCGAGATATGCTGCCACTCTATCCCCCCCGAGATATGCTGCCACTCTGTCCCCAAGATATCCCCCCTCCACCAGACTTACCGGTGCAGACTCCACGGGGTCTTGCGGGCCGTGGGAAGTACCGGCAAGGAAGATTGTTCGCGCAGACGTTCACCGGCAGCGGTGATGCGAGCATAAACAACCTCCGCTGCCGGCACTTCTGTTAAAGCACATTGAGCAGACGTGCCGGCAGCGGCGGTCGTTCACGCTTATCGCCGCTGCCGGTGAACGTCTGCTCGATGCGCTTAAACAATCTCCCGTGCCGGCACTCCCCCATGGAAAGTGCCGGCAGGGGAGGCTCTCTGAGCGTATCAGAGAGTAGGATGCAGGTCCCCTGCACCGCTGCGGTATATGCAATGAACTATCATTGGAAAACACATCTGCTTAACCTTTGCCAGTGAGTTTGTAACATAATGGTAGACATAACCCACTAGCCACAGCCTACCGTATAATGCAGCTATAATGTGCTATTCAATCCTTTTATAACTACAATGGAAAACTCTGATTTTACAGGAATCTGAAAAAGCCACAAGCACAAACCAGCCAATGAGGACTCATTACAGCAGCAGCAAATAGAAACATCATAGGTAAACCTTGGTATGAAGTGCCTTAGGCAGACCTAGGTAATTACACCAAGAATAGAAATGTGATAGCATTCTCTCTCATGCTCTCCTGCTGTCCAAACAGCTGAGAGATTCCAGAATTCGAACCACATGTTTGAACAATGAGCATTCATATGAACTCAATTAAAACTACGCTAGATAAAACCTACTATGCATCAGTTGATGGTATAATAACACTGAACATCTCGGGATGTAACACAGATAATGAATCACAGGTGAATCAATAACTGGCACAGGCATATTGAGGGTTAGTTTATACCCCAAGGGGACATACAACATAGACCTCCAAATTTACTGTAATACAACTCTTCCTAACCTCTGACAGAAAGTTGTTGTGGGTTTGGCCGGCACATTTGAAATTAAGCTGGCAGAAAATAGTTGTTATAAATATCCTCATGGCAGGAGGCACTATTCATTGGAGGTTCATACTACATTGCTCTTCACACAACCACAAACAAGGCAAACAAATGTGTTAGTGTCACCAATCATTCTATCCAGGATTCTTGGCTCCTTAAAGGAGTCGCTCGTTAGCATTGATGCTTCTGGTGTAGTTGTTTTAAGAAACTCATAATATGGCCTAATTGATACTGTTTATTCTACATTATTAGGAAAAATGCATACATTGTGACATCAATGGGCAAAAACGGACAGCTTTTACCTGTGTTTACCCTCTCCTTTGTGTTGGTGGCAGGGGAAAATATGAGGTTTCTCACATGGGAACATTTTCCAACCTCTGTCCAGCTCAATTACCCTCTTAACATACTTTCTTTGTTCAGATATGAAGTGGTATTTCACAATCACACAAAATCACATACAATCAATTGTATTATTGATTATAATATTTTCATAGCTATATTATAGCTAAATATACTATATATTTACTTATATTGAAGAAACCTGTGATATACCTCTGTATAGGGTTTCTTATGTCACGAGTGCATGCTGTACACACTCATATTGCATAAAATATTGGTGGGATCCGGCTGAAGATGCGTGTCCCTGTCTATATGTGATGTTTAGCATATGTGCGGTGGCCAAGACCTGGCCTTTTAGAAATAGTCTGGATGACCTGATTTCCATTTTGACCCTACGACAAAACCTTCTACTAAAGAGGTGAATCATACACGGCCGATCACAAGCGTCCCCTGCCACAAGTCTAGTATACTGTAGGTCATTTTCCTGACTTTTGCAGACTGTAGATTACCAGGTATACAGACGTTACAAATAATCTGCATTAGTTGGAGTATGAAGACAGAAATGAGGCTTCTGATCACAAATAGCATTGCTGTCCCACGCACAATTATGTTGTGTATCCTTTTGAATTTGCTTGGTAAAAAGGTTAAACAATTCTGCAGTTTCAACCTTCTTTAAGTGTCTCTTAGGATGCAATGAATGTTTTTTTCTCTCTAGCACCTCCTCCCCGTAATGATATCTTGTTGCCAGATTAGAAAAACGTGCATAAATCAGTGTTCATTCTCATATGGGCTGTTTTACATATGTGTGTTTTATATGTGGTCATATCAGATGGAATTTTATAAGGTTCTTTGACTTAATGACCAATGAGTTAATACTTTAAATATGTATTTATTTATAATACCACAAGTGGAGTTAATTAATTTTTTTCTGCTTTGGTTTTGTGTGTACAATAGACAGATGTATTTGATAATGCCTTTTACATATCCCATACACTTCTTACAGCCAGTGAGTAATTGTATTCTGATGTAAACTTTCATTAGGTTATTTACGCATTTAATTATGACCTCCTTTGTGAAATCCCTTGCAGAATGATTGCAGTGTTTTTTTTTCTTTGTTCCTCTCTGTTTCCATGTTTTATATAATAACATGACATCATGCTCACCAGGAGACATTGTTCCAAGGAGGAAAACAAAAATGTTGCGTACGGAGCGTAAATAAAACCATCTCTACATACTCTTTCACAAATGTTCTAACTTTCAAAGTGCATTCATGAAACTATTATTGAGATAGAACAAATCACTTGTTTTAGCTTGAGCCAAGCAAGTTTCATCCATATGCTTTTATAATGACAAAGAATAGTTGTATACTTGTTTATTTTTTGTGCTCCGGGATTAATATTGGTTAAGTTGTTACTTTGATGTTTAGAATATCCATTATTTTTTTAATGTTTGCTTGTAAAATATAACATAATTGAAACCAGGCAATTTTTATGTCAGTGTCATTTAATTAGTTTATTTTCCACAGTGCATTTTAATGGATAAAGCCAAAAATGTATTATTACAAAAAAGTATATTTAGTAGTACAGAATGGTCTGAACTGTAAGCTAATTAATCATGATGAAGACCATAGGTGTGTTTGGTTGGACCCAGGGGCGTAACTAGAAACCACAGGGCCCTGGTGGCAAATTGCCCCGGGGTCCCCCAACTTCACCCTAACAGTTTATCTGTGCTATCTTTGCCCCAAGCAGCTAGCCTCTGCCATCATTGCCCTCAAACAGCTTGTCTGTGCCATCATTGCCCCCGAACAACTTATCTGTGCCTTCTTTGCCCCTTGCCCCCTTCCAACATGCACTCTAGTACACATATGTAAACACACTAACACAAATTACACACACTTACTTATACTCACTAACACACACGTACAGATTAATTCTAACACACACTCGATCTCACCCCACTTACACATCCATGCTCACACGCACACACAATTTTACATCCGTGCTCACACACACAATTACACATCCATGCTTACATACACATTTAATGCTCACATACATACATATATACAAACACATATACATACATACATACTGCCCCTTCCGCCCGCCCTCACTTACCTCTCACTGCTCCTGCAGCTTTCTCTCCAGCTGCTCGCACACTGTGATGTAACGTGACCCTTATATGTTCCTATCTTCCCTGTGCTGGTCCAAAATAGTTTAAAAAAGGACCCTTCCGACCTGGACTGGTGCGGTCCAGGTCGGAGGGGTCCTTTCTAAACAATTTTGAACCGGTACCGGGAGACTGGTACATCTGTACCAACACTTTTGTACAAAGTACAATATGTTAAGGATATACCAGATCAGTACATTTTTTAATAAGGGAAAAGAAAATAAGCAAAACCTAGTCGCATAGTAGATAGATTTTAGCTTAGAAGAAGGGACGGGGTTATGGCTTGTAGGAGGCCAGAGGGGGAGGGGATCAAGACAAAGGAATGTACTTTTCCAAGGTAAACAGCATTTGGCCAAAAAGAAACAATGTCCCCAAAATACATATTTGGTACATATACAGGAAAAACATGCAGAATAATAAAAAAGATGAATTAATAAACTTGCTTGCAAAGGGCCTCTCTTCAAATATGGTTTGCAAAGGGGTCGGGATGTTTCAGGAAAGAGGGTATCTTGCTATGTGTTTCACTTGTGTGGTACAAAAAAGAAAAATCATTAAGAACATGATTTCCCACTTGTCCCATCCCTAATTATAGGAAAGCAGAAATATTAAGTGAAACAAGTCGTTCCCCTTGCAACGACACAAGTCTACTCATTCCCTTAAGTCCCACCACAATAGCACTGAGTGTTACTGGTGTGAATTGCCTGGATTATGTTTGTGATTTTGCTGTCCTGGACTCCACTTTGTGAACATGTTGTATTGTGAGTCATCATACATTGAGAGGCTAAAAGGACCTTCACGTTACCAGACAGAATTCCCTAGTGAGGGAATAAAGACAAACAAAGCATCATTTATACATAACATTGGCTCATATCTGTGTCCTGTGTATTGGACATTTATAAGTCTCTAAAGGAGGTTGGCGTTGTTCCATATTTTTTCCCATTAACACCTGTTTTTCCTGTTAACCACAGGTCAGTGTTTATATTCATTTGGGTATTTCATCATCCAACAGAGGACCACTACCCCCTTTTTAGAGTTTTTTGTAAAAACACAGCTGTTGTCAGATAGCTTAACTGCTACAAGTCTATAGAGTAAATTCTGTTTTCTTCCTGTTAGTACATTAACACCAATCAAGATGTTGCCTTTTTCTATTTAAAAAAACAAAACAATGCCAAGGAGATTTAATGAAAATGTATACTATTTTATATCCCTGGGGAACCACTATTTTAATTTTATTGAAATATGTCATCTGACCCCATAAGCCTACCTGGGAATTGCCAATCATTATGAAGACCATAGGTGTGTGTTCAATCTCTGGTTGGCAGTGCCGTGGTTCAGGCCCAGATAATGCCACCCTTCCAGTGCAGTTTAGGCTGGTTGTTACCCTTGCCTCCTTAACTCACACACACCCCCCCCTTCTGTCTTTACAGGGACCCGGACAGAGGGAGAACTCTGGGGATCCAATCTGGCAACTTCCCATATAGGTATAGGTACATATATAGTGAAACCACATTTCATACGGAATAGCTATGATTGTATGTTCCCTCATAAAAAGCTTTGTGACATCTCATTTACGGTAATTACCAAGCACCAGTAATTTTATCAATCACCAGTGCTATTTTCTTTGGGTGTGCTTAGCGGCATTCGTTCAAAGCAGTGGCCCATGCTTCACAGAGACTTTTATCTGATGTTCTGACCTATAGATCGCTACTTATGTAAAAATAGCGTATTTCATTTGCACAATGTATTTTTTAAACACATATTCTCCTTTATATATGTACATTTTGTGAATTATAGAGCTGAATAACACTGCAGTATCAGGACAGAGGGACAGAAGGTTTGGTTCCACAAGAGGCATTATTTCTGAGGTACGTAACTGGAAGTACTGCTTGCAAGCCTCAGCTGAAGAGACAGTTATATAAAATATATTGAGCAGACTGCAGAATTAAAATATGGTTGAAACTAGCCCTGTTTCAGCTTTCCCTAAAGAAACATCATGGAGTAGGGAAGGAGAATAAACAACAGTGTTTTGTATCTGCAAGGTTTTTAACTAAATGGAGTTAACGTTATTTTTTTAAAATATTGTGACTGTAACACGTCTCCTAATAATCTGACACAAACACATATGCAAACACACCCTGCTGAAATGAAAATGTACCACTTTTAACCTAGGTTGCTAGTTTGGGGAGCCCTTTATTTGATTAAAGAAAACATACATGCATTTTCATTCTCAAAGTATACATACATAGTTACATAGTACATAAGGTTGAAAGTCCATAAAGTTCAGCCCTTCTACCTAACCTAGTCCTACTCTTGATCCAAAAGAGGGCAATTGTAGATGTGCATTGCTTGGTAACCAACTGGGGACACTCTGGTCTATACCATACCCATATCCCTTTTCTGGATTTACTTAAATTTCTTTTAACATAATCACTAAATCCCTTAAAACTACCTTCAAAAAAATATTGTTTTTAAGAGATTATGTACTTGATAAAGGCTGAGATTTGTGTTAAATTATGGCAAAACTAGCATATCAAATACCGTATTTGCTCGATTATAAGACAAGGTTTTTTTCAGAGCAAATGCTCTGAAAAATAACCATTGTCTTATATTCGAGGTTGTCTTCTAATCAGACCTCAAATAGAGGTCTGACTACAAGACTAAGATCTAGACCCCCCGCAGCGCTGCAGGGGACCTGGATCCTCCTCTCGGCAGCCATTGGGCGTCTGCAACCTCCACTTCTGCCGGGGCTTCTATGATATCGCATGACCTTCCGGTGCTCATTCATAGAAGCTCCAGGAGAAGTACCGGCAGCAGAAGCTCAGGTCCTCCACCGGCTGCCCCACTAGACACCAAGGAATCTGGAGCACGGGGAGAAGTCTAAAGAAGCACTGGTAAGTCGGGGGAGGGTAAGTGTCACGGAAGCCTCCGCGCCATGGGCTCCTGGAAGGGACTGAGTGCCAGCCTCCTTACTACAGACTATGGGCCCTGGTAAGGAGTGCCACATTATCCAAATCATAAGAGACTCTAAAGACTGTGCAGCTCGGAAACAGATTTGGGGTTCCTTCATTTTGGGACTGTGATGTTTCCTAGAGTCACCCTACCCCTCAGTTAATGTTATCTTTTTGTGTGTTATTATATAGTGATATATCATATCTAGTCTGATACAATTTACTCTTCAATTTATCTCAAGGTACCAAATTTAACAACAGATCATTATGTGCTTTGGGAAATCATCATGGAATTCAACAGCTGTGAAACTTATTCTTGGGAAATCCTGTGATTTTCTGTGAATCTAGATAAAGCATTTTTCCTGTTGCCCTGGCATACAAAATCTGATTCCTTAGCAGAAAAAAAAGAGAATGCTGATTTTTTTTTATTGAATAAATGTTGAAACCATATAAGAGGAGCAGGTGAAATGTGAGTTGGAAAACAGCTTAACTGAGAAGCATCTCAAGATTTGGGAGCATCAGAGTTGTTCTTGCTCGTGCCATTATAATCCTCAACATCAATGCTAATAAAGTGCCTTGCCCTATAGATTTTTATATACATCACCCATTTAATGGTGATATAGTCCTAGAAGAAGAGTTGACCTAATAATAAATGAAACAGGGCGTAGGCGCTAATCATTCTGCTCTGCCAAGACTTTATTCCTAGTCTTTATACAGTTTAGGGAGAAGGCATTTTTGAATCATAGCATGAATACTCCTTCATGTGTTATGTCAAAAGTGGAATCCAGTTACAGTACTATACTGTATGTAATGCAGACTAACTAATAACAAGCACATTATTCATTCTTTATTCAATCAGTGTCTTTGTTTTTATATTCCACACCCAAACTGACACATTGTTCAGATATGATCTTAAAAAGGAAATCACACACGAAACTAATAAAGCATAAAATAAAAACTAAGTTCTCTGTAGTGGTAAAAGTGAGGGCTCAGTCCTACGACACTGATTTTTTCGACATATTACATTTTTTATAGAGTACTATTAGATTCTGGAGCTATATAACAATAATGGAGAAAGAAAATTAACAATAACATATAAAAAATTATAACACAATGACATTATCACACCTAAGTATTACAGAATGAGAAGAGGGCTCTGATCTTGCAAGATTACAATCTATTAAACACGGCTAGAGAGTGGGCCAACCTGGAAGTTAATCTAAAATTTACATTTTATCGAGCTCTAGTTTTATTCTCCTCAATAGACTATGACATGTCGCCTGTTTTCAGAACAACAAAGTTTAACTGGATATTTTTTATTTTTCTGTTCTATGTTTTCCAATAATCCTAATGTATATACAGGTAATAGTTTCCAGTTTTACCTAGACCGGTCAACAAATGACTGATTCTCAACTTTTTCTTGTGTATTTTCTGTGTGTATTTAAGTTTTCGCAAAACATACATGACAGTATACAAAAAAAGACTCAGCAAGTTGTATCCACAAGAGGAGGCACACATAAAAGTGTGTGATAAACGGTAGCAGCTGACTTTCACGTGTACATGTTGGTTATTTCCATGAAATATAGAAGTTTTATTTTTGCCCTTCATTCCATAGACTATTGTAAGTATGACTTTGGCCTAGCCCGGCACCCATAATATCCTCCAAAGACAAAGGTCCCCAAACCCTTGCAACTGGTACGGGGTAGTGATGCTAAATCCTTTGAACTTGCTCTATGTGAGAGCTGTAAGTTCTAATATTAGAAAACAAATAGGAAAAGGAGGAGTAAGAAAGAATAGCAGAAAGATAGAGAAAGGAAAGGACTGTTAAAACAACTGAACTTCTACAGGTTAGTGATAGCTGGATGAGCTTCCTGTTCCTCAAACACTGTCATCCATGGCTCCCATATGGCTTGAAATGTAAGCATCCTGTCCTTGCAGTTTTTTTAATAACAAATAGGTTCCAGATGTTGACATGCACCTCAGCCTTAGATGGCGCAGCCCCTTTCCACCTCCTGGCTATAGCTTGCATGGTAGCTGAACAAAATGTATGAGCTGGCTGATTTTGGGTTTAGCTAAAGTTGGACTAGCAACATTTAATAATAATAATGCTACTTTAGGTGAGGGTTCCACTCGAACATTCAGTGCTCTCAAAAGTAATTTGAATGTGTACTGCCACAAGGTACTAACTCCCAGAACGTCCACCAGGCATGTACAGTGCCCTCCACTGCAACTTGAACTGTATGCAATAGATTGGGTAACATGGGAGTGAGCCTATTTGCCCAAACTTCTGCATACATTTTTATATTGCAATTTAGTAAAGAGATTGGCCTTAAATTAGGACAGCAATTCGGACTTGAGTAGGGTAATTATAATGGCCCTAAATTTTCTCTCTGTGCCTCGCCCTACCGCATTACCATAATTACTTTTTATACATAACTTCCATCATGATCAATTCAGTGAGCCGTCTAAAATCCACCCTAGTGAAAAGCAAAAAGAAAGAACGCTAAAGGCATACTCACTACTAAGTGATTTAACTCCCACAGCACAAAGAGAACAGCAAATTCAACCTCATTTACATGTTTAGCTCAATTTCATCACAGCCAGTGGAGGATTATACATTAGGTACACTAGGCATATGCCTAGGAGCTCCCAAGCTCTTTAAAAATATATCAAAAGTCATTTTTAAGCAAAACAGAATGGAAAGAATGGAGAAAAGCACCTCAATGAATTTTCAAGAGCAGTGTCTCTCATGTTACAGTTATTTTAAATGGAAAACCAGACCAACATATCTATGGCAAATGTAGATGTGAACAGGTTTATGACTGAATAATGCATATTTTTTAAGTACTTCAATTATGAAACTAAACTTTGCCACACATGTTTTTTTTTAATGTGTACAGATTCAAAAATCTCTTATAGAAGTCATAACCAAAAATAAAAAAATAGAACATTTTGTTCCAATTCTAAATTACGTCATTATTTTTCCTTTGTTCCATAATTTCTCAATTAAATCACTTAATTTATAATTGCGCAAGTAAATACTGATACACTATAATAATGCCATGAAACCATTTTTTAAAGTAAAAAAAACACCTTTTTTAATAGATAAGAATATGCATATATTTTAGTGACACATCATGCTACCTCAAAAGCAGTTTAAGCAGCTGTTAATAGTGCTTATTGATTTATGGATCCAAGAGAAGTCAAAGGGTAGAGAGCAATGTAAAACTTTTACTATAATGTTAGAATAATAATATATGACCAAACTTTCTTTTGTACTCAGCTAGATCTGTTGTGTTGCAAAGATATATCCCTTCACCAAATATTTTACCTTGGGTCTCTATAGGCCTAGATAATCCATATTAAACATTTTGTGCCATGAACAGGACGAGTTTCAGTTATTTTGTAGTTCGCAGGAGAATTCTGCCTCTTATACAACATGTGTGATGGCGTCCAGTCTTGGCCTCCTGAGCTATCAGTCATTCAGCTTTGAAGGTAAGTAAAGCCACCATCATTTAAGTCGTCCTCTATGTGAAGATGGAAGGACTTTTTTTTTTTTTTTTTTTTACCTTTCCTAATGCCTTCCACAGATTCACCACAAATGAATTTCTAGACATAAATGATTTATTTCTCTCTTGAGCTAAACCTGTTTTGACAGAATACCGGTTATAAACTGTATTTCTTTTTGGTGCAGTATTTTCTTGGATGGATTTCCTAATAAAAGCCAGAAGATCACAGATGTGCTCTAGAAAGCAAAACGTATCAGAACCTACTGTGTGTCTTATAAGAAGGGGTTACTTAACGTAACCCAATGCATTTTTCTTTTAAATGGATGCATAAAGACCTGGGTATTGGCATTACCTAAATTGCAGCTGGTGTCCTGCTCATGCTAGAATAATTATGTTCTGTTCCTTTGTAAACATTCTAGTGGGTTACTCGGAACATTATATGTGGCTCTAGCAAAATGTGTATTTATCGTAACCCCTTAAGGACAATGGGTGGTCCCTAAACCCATTGAAAACAATGCATTTTGAGCCCGTACATGTACATGTACGGGCTTTATCATTAATTAAAGCAGTAGTATTTTAATGCGAAAGAGGATCCAATAATCTATAATCTGCATCAGCAACAAATTGTCTTTAAACTCCATCTCAATCCTTTTTTATGCCCTAGAGATGGACAGATAAACTCATCAGAGTTAAACGACCTACAGGCTGCTGTTTTGAAACTTCTATTTGAGTATTTTAAAATCTTTGGAAGATTTAATTCATTCATAGCATATAATTCATTTACATAATGCTTTTGTTTAGTTACTTTAAGTTATTTCACCATACCAAATAAATCTTAACTCTGAACAGTTAACCCTTCATTGCACATAATTTCCAGGGGTCTAAGTGCTCAAGTGCAGCATTTTAATGCTACTGATTGACTGCTTCAAGCTGCTTCGTAGTTGCAATTCTCCTATATGTACTTTATTTTATATTACTTTTATTATAGTAAGGTAACAAATCCATATAAAGGGCCCTTCAAAGTACGGTACTTTAATGTGCATTTCCTTTGGTGGAGCTCTATGGAGAAACTAGGCTGTCCCTTTAAATTTCCCTTGAAATTCCTTTATCATATTTATCACATGAGAGAAATGGCAAAGATCTTATATGAAATTTTTGTGGCAGCTACATTTTTTATATTTTTACTTTTTTTAAGTGAACTTTGTGGGGGAGCTATATTTTGATTAGGAAGGGGGCCAAAAAATATGCAGCGATGTTAACAGATTTCCTGGTAGCGGCTGCTGATCAAATGTAAAAACAACCCAATACAAGGAAGTATCAGCTGGTTTATATTGAAGGCTTGTGACCCTAAAAGCTATTTCCAGGATTGAGCATTGACTCGGATTGCTAGAACGCAGAAATGAGTGTGGTCGAACAGCTCACAGTCTATTTGCAATCACTTTAGATTTAATCACAGAACGTTATCAAATTGCGTACAGAAAAAGTATACTGACATTTAAAAAACTGAACAAACCTCATCAGCATTATTTAAAATTCCTGTGAGAACCAGCCTGCTCCTACATGCCAGCAAATAAAGCCCCTTCCTTATCATTAAACTTTAAGAATCAAAATCCATCAAAATGCTGACAGATGCATGCAATAGAAGTCCATTGCCTACAGATTTTGTGCTGTGTATTATACACAATTCTGAATTTTGTTGTTCTGTTGGCATAAATTAATAAACAAACAGGGTTATTTACTTAGGTGTTACAAGACTGAATACTGAGTTAAACTTCCCTGGTATAAAGGGAGAATAGACTTACAAAGAGGGAGGCTGAACGCTAAAAGAATGAAGGTATGATAAGGGCTGCCATTATACCCCATCACCCCTGCTGTACATTTATGCACTCCGATAAACCAAGGATTTGCTTGCACTTAAATAAATCATTTGGTCTGAAAATAAAACTCTGGAATTTTAATAATATCAAATATTTTAATGCAGCTTACACAATTTACTGGATTTGTTGGATGGAATGTATATTATAAAAACATTGTTTTGTATTGTATGATTAATATATTTTATCTGAGCACCAAAAATTTTCAAACTGCTTTACACAAGGATTAACATTTACAAATTGATAAATACTGATATATTGATATAATGTGAAGAGGAACTTGCTTGTGAGCAGACCCAATGGTAGTACTGAAGGAGAAGGATCATACCTGGATCAAGGTGGCACCGAAGAGCTTCTCGGCTGCTTTAATAAGGGCAAGTTATCATGAGGCCCGACTGCATTATTAAACCTAATGTTTGATGTGTGTTGGTGTTTTTGTTTTGGGACAATTTTCTTTTTTTGGGGGGGGGGGGGTAATTTTATTTTATTATTATATGTTATTTATAAAGCGCCAACAATCTAAGTATGAATTTAGAAATATTTACATTTATCCTTTAACATACATTTTATCCTTTTACTTTTATCCTGAAACATCGAATCATGCTTAGGGGTTGGTAGATGTTGAGTTGTATTGTTTTCCCCTTCATTTTTTATTGTTTACATTAAAACAAATCTTGTATATTTTAGCAAGTCTGTATTTGCCATCATTATGAATCCTCTGATTCAGAGCTGAATGAATTAAGGTAGATTTGCAATTTTTGGAAAGTTGATGGAGTAGGCTATATATTTTATAAAAAAAAACAGTTTTTGCATAAAAACATTTGTGTGTTCTTCTTTTAACGGGGTACTATTCTAGCCCAGATAGTACGGTGGTATCATTTATCACATATCCTAGACTGTTACTATAATCCAACAGACTTCGGGGAACGTCCTGAAAGTTAATAGGCATGCACATGCTATACATAGTTTTTTGACATTATAGTGAAAGATTCTTTGAACATTTATTGTTTGAGAACTTAATGTAAACCTTTATGTAAAAATGCAAATCCACAAATTAAGATTTTATTTAAAGCTTGTTTGCCAGATAAAATATACATGTATTAAAACAATTGAGCTGCTTGTGCTAAGCAATTAACAATCCTCAAAAAAAATAACTTGACATGATAGTGGATGTAATATCTGTGCAAAGGTTAATGATCATGTCTGGGGTTTCTCGTCTCAATAGCGACTCAAGAGGAGCAACATATGTTATTTATTGGAGAATGGAAAAGTTACGCAACTTGGAATGGAGTGAATCATTCAGTACATTTTGCCCTAAAGTCAGAGAGATAAGTTAAGCCTGTACAAATGATGGGGTGATAATGGACAGTGAGCACATTTTAGTATTTAGATGAGTAATACAGTGAAAGGAATGAGGTAAAAAAAAAAAGGTTCATCTCAAGTGAATCCATAACTTTCCTCAGTTTAAAGGATTCAGATCTTAACTCCATGTGAGCATTTTAAGGAGGTGGAACACATTTTAGCACAGAGCTATTGATTTAGTAACTCGCTTTCCATTTCATCACTCTAGATAAAAAAATAAAAGAAAGATGTAAGAAGACATTCTACAAGGCACCATAAGCCTATTTTGCTGTAGTAGGTGTTACTCATCATAGTGATGAAGCATCACGTGTAGAAAATGTATACATTGTGATGAACTTATCAGTGCAAATACCTTGTATAGGTAACTTCACCACACACTTTTTTTTACAGCTAAATTTTTTAAATATATTTATAGTTTATTTTACTTGCAATGTGATACACAACAGAGGAGATAAACATTACAAAAGTATGAACCATATCGCACACGTAATTATGTTCTGTTTGGCACCAAGCCCTTTTAGAGTGTATTTACACCACAATGTAGCTTAAATCAGCTGTCCCCAACCTTTTTGGCACCAGGGACCAGTTTTGTGGAAGACAATTTTTCCACGGACCGCGGGCAGGGTGTTTTGGGTTTGGTTCAAGTGCATTACATTTATTGTGCATTTTACTTCTATTATTATTACATTTAAAATATAATGAAATATATTTGCAACTTCCCTGGTTGTCTTTCCATCCATAAAAAGCACATACAATTGTGCCACTCTGCCCTCCAGATATGCTTTATGCCCCCCCCCAGATATGACACTCTGCCTCCTGATATACTTTATGCTCCCCTGATATGACACTCTGCCTCCTGATATGCTTTATGCCCCCCCAGGTATGCCACTCTGTCCCCCATAGATATGCCACTCTGTCCCCCTGATATGCTTTATGCCCCCCCCAGATATGCCACTCTGTCCCCCTGATATGCTTTATGCCCCCCCAGATATGCCACTTTGCCCCGATATGCCAGTCTGCCTTCCTGATGTGCCAGTCTGCGCCCCTGATATGCTTTATGCCCCCTAGATATGCCACACTGCCCCTGATATGCTTTATGCGCCACTAGATATGCCACTCTGACCCCCCCCAACTTACCAATGCACCCCCAAACTCCCTGGTGCCTAGTGGGGGCAGCCGATGTACGTCTGCGCGATGACAACCTTTGTTGGATGCCAGAGAGGAGGATACAGGTCACCTGCAGGGGGTCCTCATCTCTGGCAGCCGGGGGAAGTCTGTGCAATGCGCTCAGACAACCTCCACTGCTGCTGTGGCTTCTATGGTAGAGCACAGGAAGTGCTCCATCATAGAATTCCTGGCGGAAGTGCCTTCAGCAGTGGGGTTGTCTGCATCGCACAGACATCCACGGCTGCCGGAGTGTAGGATCCAGGTCCCCTGCAGCACTGCGGGCAATCTGGATCCTCACCCTGCTGTTTGCCCGCATCGGGGCTAAATGAAAAAAAGATAACACCCGCCCGGTGCCCGGAACTGCCGTGCGGCCTGGTTAGTTATAGGTACCGTGGCCCGGTGGTTGGGGAGCCCTGGCTTAAATGATGATGATGTAAACTGATGTAAAAAGCAGAAGTCATTGTAGTAAACATAATAAAAGAAAGGAAAGATAAACAGAAATGGTATAGAGAGAAGCACCATGGTGCGATGGTTTGACCACACTCTAGAGCTGCAATTAGTTTGAGAATCCTAGAACAATGTGAAATTCCTCTTTATTACTACATGCAATGACACAATTTACAACTGTTGGAGACAAAAAACCTTTATTGAATAAAAATAATAAGTGCAAGCTCTCAGTTCCTAAGGATTCTTGGAAGGGAAGACCCCAGAGAAATGGTTTCACAGACTACATGTGTCCTGGCAATGTTAGCAACAGTTATTTAATGGGAATTTTTGATTAGGGAGCATGTGAATCACAACAGAAACAATACTTTTCTTTTAAGGTCCACAGGGAAAAATCTTAACTGAAATCATAATGTATTTATACACCAAGATAATCTGTCTACAAGTACTTCAGTCGGTGCTAAATACTCTAACAAAGATATAAAGTTCCCAGACAGTGTCAACACTGCTGTACTTGTCTATATAAGCATCTTAATTATCATATGGGTAAAATCTACAAATGTGCTCCCTAGACAGAATTTTTTCAAAAGAACTGCTATAGATTTTGTTAACTTGATACAAGCACATCAGCTCATTTAATGCCAGCAGATGGCATAAGGAGCAAAGTTATGACTGCAACATTGTGGAGAGAGCATTATGACTTCGTATGTAAATTAAACTCATAGGATGTCCATGACACAATAAGATGTAAACATGTATGGGATAGGCATAAGGATATGCTAAACATACATTAAAACAAAGGACCAAGAAAGGTTTACAGTGTTACACATAGTGCCACATTGTTGCTTATAGCACTAGGTCCAGGCTGGGGGGCCATCTGGGCAATTTACGCAGGACCAAAAGCCCTATTGACAATCGGTCTCCTTAATGTTCTGTAGCTCTAATTAAATGGTTGTAGTCTCAATGTGCTGTAGCTCTTATTAGATGGTTGTGGTCTATAATTATGCTAACACAGTGTATATATACGAAATGTAATACATTTAACAGACCTTGTCACCCATAAGTTTGTCTGTGATGTGCATTGCAAAACCCAAACCCTTAGCAAACTAAAAAAAATATATATAATAAAACTCATATTTTGAAAACCATACATTGTTTAAAATATATTAATTTAAAATTTTATAATAATATAAAAATCAAAAACTGCTATCCTCAGGGGCAATATGTACATACCTTTTTTTTTTTTTTTTGTTGAAGCCCTAATGTCTGTGCTTCGATGTGAAGGAAAAAAGGTGAACCATGCCAACGTGTTCATTTAGGGCTACGAGTCATCTGAGGAAGGGGATTCTCCGCACGGGGTACCATGCCTGCCACACCAAAAATGCAACAGTACTTGTAAAAAATGGCATCATATAACGGTACATTTTTTATGGTATGACCACTCTTTACCTTCAAAACAGCATCAATTCTTGTAGGTACACTTGCACAGTTTTTTTGGGAACACGACAGGAACTAACCACAGTTCATCTGTGTATTTAGGCAGCCTCATTTGCGTCTCTTTTTCTTCATGTAATTCCAGACAGACTTGGTTATGTTGAGCTCTGCGGGGGCTATACCATTACTTCCAGGAATCCTTGTTCTTCTTTACGCTGAAAAAAGTTCCTAATGACTTTGGCGGAATGTTTGTGTTTATTGGCATGCTGCAGAATACATTTGGGGCTAATCAGATGCCTGCCCGATGGTATTGCATGATGGATAAGTATCTGCCTGTACTTCTCAGCATTGAGGAGACCATTAATTCTGACCAAATCCCCAACTCCATTTGCAGGAATGCAGACCCAAACTTGCAAGGAACCTCCACCATGCTTCACCGTTGCCTGCGAACACTCATCTCTTGTACCGCTTTCCAGCCCTTCAGCGAACAATCTGCCTTCTGGAACAGCAAAATATATCAAATTTTGACTCATCCATTCAGAGCACGTGCTGTACCCCAGTTCTTGTGTTTTGCGAATAGTTGAGTTGCTTGGTCAGATTTCTCTAGATAGTAGATGGGTGCACCAGGGTCCCACTGTTTTCTGTCAAATCTGGACAAACGGCACTGCTGGCCATCTTCCGAATGCAAAGGGAAATAAGCATGATGTGTCTTTCTTCTGCTTCAATACGTTTTCTTGGCCGACCACTACGTCTCCGTCCTCAATATTCCTCAACATTTCCCTTTTCTCTGTGCTTCTTCAAAAGATCTATAAGGCCTTTAAAAACAACTTTTTGTAAGTGTACGTAGAAGAATCAATGCTGTTTTGAAGGCAAAGGGTGGTCACATCATATACGGAGTTAATTTAGATTTTCTTCTGTTAACACATCTTGCATTTTGTTAAATCATGAAAATAAACTATTTACAATTAATAGAATGCTATTTTTGAAAGCATTCTTACTTTACAGCATTTTTCACACCTACATAAAACTGATATATATTTTTAATTCATTTATTATGCGGTTTACTTAGAAGATCAAGGAACAATAAGAGAACCTCAAGCCATTACTAAGAGGACATCAGAATGACTAATCATCGATGCAAAGTTCTTCATACGTTTTAATAGTTGGGCTTTGATACCCCGGGGCCAAACATTGCATACACTCATTTCACTCATTCTGTGAAAGTGACAGTGGTAAAGTCACTATAATAATACACTTGCTTATGTGACAACCCTAGATTGCCATTTAAGAAAAAAAACACAAAACATTAACACATTAATAAAAAAGAGAATTAAAAAACTGAAACAGGTAGTAATTCTTGAAAGAGAAAGTGTCGTAAGATGTGATTGAAGTTTTGCAAAACCACAGGCAGCACGAGCGAGTGTAGGAGGACACAATACATCTGCAGGCACTGGCAGATGCTGATGCCTGCCAAATTTGGCCACAGTTCCTTTAGATAAATAACATTTCAGTGACGTGCTGTGCTGAAATTACATAAACAGCAGAAATTACCAAGATCTGGGCCCCAGGGCTTTGTGGGTTTCAACATTTTATGCAATCAATATTCTGACATCTGCAAGCATTTTCCTCTATCATTGCATGCCAGAAAAAGTACACGATTAACATCATTTAGCAACTTTTGCAAAGAATTCAAGCTGTATAAGTCTGATTATACAAAAATAATCATTCTTTATCCACAGCCTTGATAAAGCCATTTTCTCAATATCACCACCTTATATGGATGGGTTTTAAAACCGGGCCCTGTAAACATATTTTATATTGTGAATTTGAATAAACTGTTTACATATGGACTTTGTCTGAACTTGTTTATTAAGAGTTTCCAGTACCTCAGTAGATAACAGAAGAAACATGACTACAGAGTAGAATGCTTGGCTTTCTGTAAGATGAGATTGATGTTGGCTTTTCTAATCTCTTCATTCATTTTGTTTTCTTTCGATGCTGAAGGACAGCAGAGTCTATCATAGTTATCTATACACATTTTACATATTAAATTCTACATGCTAGGGACCACTAGTGTCCACTAGGTAAGGCCATATGAAATGTAATATACTATATGACGTTAAGTAACCCATCTGGGAGTCTGTTAGAAGAATTCAGCCTACTCCTGCTTATGGTATTGTGAGCTATACTAAGATGTGAGCCCAGTCAGACACTGGTCGAGCTAAAGGAGGTGGCATGTGAGCAAACTCCCTTGTTGAGACACAAGTGACAGTTAATGGTAAAGGAAAGGGTGCTTTAATCTAGTCCTGGCTCAAATTCTTCCCCTTGATGTATTATAGCACACGTGAACGATTTCTTTTGAGATGAAATAATGAACGTAACAAGCACTAAGAGTAAGCTCTGCTAAATTTCAAAGAGTTCTGGCAAAAAAAGAGGTAGTTTCTTAAATCCCTGATCATGTCTCTCTACCTAGTGATCATTCTCGGTGAGTAAGAGGGAGGACGGGTCTCCCCAGATCTGCTTCTTAATCCGTGCAATCAGCTGGCAGGAGCCATCGCTATAGCTTCTTGTCTGGCCCTTACAGAGTAGTGTAGGTTATATAGTTGAAAAAGCGTAAGCTTCACCATTCGAGTGACTGAAGAATAAACTTTGTATAATTGTGTTGCAGTAATTTCTGGTAGCGCTTGATTCTTTTGTATATCAATTTGGCAACTGGGCATCTGGTAGCCACTGAAGAAATTCATTACGTCTTTAATGTTACTCCGTGCAATGCAAACTAAAAGTTACATTATCATAACAAAAGGCGGCATCATAAATCTAACTCTTCATTGGAAGTCTGGAAATGCTATAAAAAAATATCCAGTGGGTCCAAAGAGAACTCCTGTTGAGTCTGGAATATCTGTGTCTTAGGGAAGGTTTTTTTTTCTGAGTTTCATCCAGCTTTAATATTCCATTTCTGCTCTTTATCTCCCAAACAATTGTATACAACTTTTCATAGCCCAAGTCTGTTGTCCAGGACATCAGTCCTCGCACTCTCCTGTCTGTAGCAAATAAACATATAGTTCCTGCAGCCATCTATAAACCTTTGTTTAGAAAGTCTGATGTAAATATTCAGAACATCATTTTATCTTTGTATATATGCCTCTTATGATGCTGACTGCAACCTGGAAACAGATACAGAGATAATTCAAGGTTTTCTTGAAGTGGTTGCCTCAGGACTAGTTCAACCATTCACCAACCGGGAATTTAATCACAGGTAAATAGAAACAATAACTTTTTTTTTCTGGAGTCTATTTGTATCGTACATGGTCTACCCCATGGCTGAAAAGAAAGCCTTTTTTTGTCACTATAGTATTTCCATTAGGTTTCGATGACTCGGATGTTTACAAGTGAAACTCTAGCACCTATGTCCTTTACACGATTCATACTGCCTTGATATACTATAGGTTCATTTCAAGCTCTGTGTACAAAGTAAAACAGCTTTTATCTCTTATGAGAGATGCAGATGAGCTATGGAAAAATCCAGCCATCTGCATGCTGACCACTAACTAGTCCCAAAGGGAAATTGTTAGCAACAGTGAGGTTTAATCAATCTTCCTTTAAGAGAGACAGTAAAGCCTAAAATAAATTTGGTTCGCATAAATAAGAATATTTATAGAAGATTAAGAAGTGCACTAACTTGCCTATTTTCAATTAAATATTGCTCCATGTGGTCTGCATTTTAAAGCTAGCTGGAAATGACAACTTATTCCTATCCATGGAATGGTCAAATGTTAAGAAGCTAAATCAGAACAGAGCTGTCAATTTCTGTTTCTGTATCACTCTATGCAGACCAACAAAAGGCAAAACTGGCAAAATGCATAATTTTCACAGATTATTTAGAACGTCCCACCTTGTGCTTCTCTGCAAGAATATGATTATTAAGACAACACTGCACTTGTTTTTGAGGGATAAAAAACGACATCTGACATTTAGTACTGTATTAGACACTCATTCTTATTTACAAAAAACAAATCTGCACAATCCAGTCTACTCCAGCGCTGCCGAACACCGCTTTGAGGGGTCTGTAAAGACCCCTGTGCATATGTGTCTTCCCATTGATTTCAAGCAGCCAATAAGAGGCAAGAAATGTCAGATGATTAAGGAATAATGGAGGTTTCGCAGGAAGGTTGCAAATTCTGTGTCATGTTAGTTTTTTTTATTTTATTCTTAATTTTCATTTTGGAAAAATTCACATTAAGTACCCACAGACAACTATAATATACACTCACTGGCCACTTTATTAGGTACACCTTGCTAGTTTGTACCCCCTTTTTGCCTTCAGAACCGCCTTCGTTCTTTGTGGCAAAGGGTGCTGGAAACATTCCTCAGAGATTTTGGTCCAAATGGACATGATGGCATCACGCAGTTGCTGCAGATTTGTCAGCTGCACATCCATGATGCGAAGCTCCCGTTCCACCACATCCCAAAGGTGCTCTATTAGATTGAGATCTGGAGACTGTGGAAGCCATTGGAGTACAGTGACCTCATTGTCATGTTCAAGAAGCCAGTTTGAGATCATGTGAGCTTTGTGACATGGTGCATTGCACCACCACCACCAACCATTGATACAAGCAAGAATGAATCTATGCTTTCATGCTGTTTACGCCATCTGAATGTTGCAGCTGGAATAGACTCATCACACCAGGCAACGTTCTTCCAGTCTTCCATTCCATTGAGCCTGTGCGAATTTCCTGTTCTTAGCTGGCAGGAGCGGCACCCGGTGTGGTCTTCTGCTGAGGTAGCCCATCTGCTTCAAGGTTCAACGTGTTGAGCGTTCAGAGATGGTATTGTGCACACCCTGGTTGTATTTCTTCCCCATTCTGTTGCTCGGTTTGAACTTCAGCGAGTTGTCTTGCACACATCTACATGCCTAAATGCACTGAGTTGCTGCCATTTAACTAGCTGATTTGCGTTTTGTGTAAACAAGCAATTGAACAGGTGTATCCAATAAAGTGGCCAGTGAGTGTACACATTCTTCTATAGTAGGGGTGTACTTTTAACAATGCTAAACTCATTAACTAATACACCTGTCCCACCTATTGCTTTAAATGTAACTAACAGACAGGTTGTATACACAAAGTAAATAAGCTTTTAAAACATTTGTGTTTTCAAGTAATTATACCTGCATTATTACCTGCATGTGGTAAGGTTTATATCTATGTCTCATTCTTCCCAGGTTTAAGCTTTTCAGTTCAGTACAACAATAAACTATGTAATTCCGTATCATGGATCTGGGGGTGGTTATGCCCGAGTAACACTGATATTTCCCTGCTATTGCTTCGTGTACCTTAACTTAATTACACAAAAAAAAAATATTACCACACATTACCACAGTGTAAAAGTGTAAAAAATGACAGTATTTTAAATACCCTGGGAGATCAAGTTTTTAAAAATCTATGGTTTAATATGGGGTGGGGGACTTGAATTGGCTGGCTTCAAATAGGACATGGGCGTTGAGTAAAGAAACCAATCTTTGATTGCTTTCTAAGCTCATTTAAACACCAGGCATGTCAGTGGTCCTAAACTGTTTGTTTTTAGAGATACTTAGCATGTGAATGGTTGTTAAGGGGTCAAATGTTTCATTTTAACTGCAGTTCAGTTTAGTGAATCATTTTCTAAATTCTGTCTGAAACCCAGTATCTGACATATGGCAGTGGCTGATATTAAAAAGCAATTTAGAGGGTAACAAATTTTCTTTATGCTCTTTACTTTTGAATATCTCAGAATGTAAAAAGTAACATGTAAAAATAAAATTACAATTAAACATATTTCCTTTATTAAAATAATTTAGAAAAATTTACAATACTTATAATGTACAGGGAGTAAATAAGGTGTACACTCAACTATTCTCAGTGGTGTTAAAAAGTGGATGCAACATTGCTTCTGCAGCTGTAATCCTTGTAGATGGATTCATATCAAGGAGTCTATCTAACAGATGATATGCATCATCTGGGACTCTGTCCCAGCCATTCATATTAGATTGTTCAGTGTCCATCTTCTCAGCTAGAGACTCAAGATCATCCCTACTGCCAGTGGGATCTACCAGAGATTCTGTACATGTGTTGTGTACAAACCAGCCATCCTGACTCTCCATCATTTTAATTTGTAAAGCAGATCGTTTCTTTTGCATTTCAGATTGTTCTGCAGACTCAATGAAGACTGTATTCACAGTTCTCAAGCCGTCACACAAACTTCTTAAATTCTTTGCTGGGAGCTCTTTGCTGCATGTAATAGTCTTACCTAAGAAACAAAAAGAAGAAAAAAACATTTCAAACACAGCACAGAAATTAAAAAAAGACAAGTTCATATGACAACTAATGTTTGATGATGATGATCCCATTAAAGCACTTTGCTACAAGGGGGGGGGGCATTACTACTCCAAATGTATCACTCACTTGAATTTCTAACTTTAATTCAATGATTTTCTATGATGTACTTTTTGAAAGTTAGTGATTGCAAATTAACTATATTAATTTTCATTTTGGAGTGTTTTATCACAAAAAACATGCTGAAATATAAGTTAAGGAGATCACTTACAAAACTGTTGATAGGTCTCTAATGCACCCCCTATACAGGTAGTGTTAAGCACCCTATTAAACCATTAAAATAAAAAAGCCTTCTACCAATAAACACTACGGACACCTAACCATCACACCTTTATGAGCTTGTTGGACATCCTACTCCAAAACTATAGGCACGAACATGAAGTTGGCCCCTTTTGCGACTGTAACAGCTCTTATGAGAAGGTTTCCACACGATTTTGGGAAGTTTGTGAGGGAATTTGTGCCAATTCAGCCAAAAGAGTATTTGCGATTTCAGGCACGGATGTTGGATGAGAATACCTGTCTTGCACTCTGTGTTTAAATTAATCCCAACATTGTTTAATGGGGTTAAGACCAGGGCTCTGTGCATGCTACTTTAGTTCCACACAAACCATGTTTATGGACTCTGTTTTATGCACACGGGCAGCCATGCTGGAACAGGAAACGGCCTTCTTCAAACTTTTGCCTTTTGGAAGTATACGGTTGTCTAAAATGTCTTCCACCAGACAGTATTCTCCTTGCATCCACCAAATCTAGATTTGTCCATCAGATTTCTAGATAGTGAGGCGTGACTCGTCGCTCAAGACAACGCGTTTCAACTGCCGAGTCCAGTGGCGGTGTTCTGTACATCACTCCAGCAGGTGCTCGGCGCTGTGCATAGTGATCTTCAGATTGTGTAGCTGCCCAGGCATGGAAACCCATTTCATGAAGCTCCTGACGCACAGTGTCTGTCCCGATATTGCTCCCAGAGGCAGTGTGGAGCTCTGCAGTGAGCGAGTTTTGTGCTATGCACTTCAGCAGCGCCGCTCTGGATGTGCCTGATCTTCCACCTCACGGCTGAGCTATTACCTGCAGATGCTTCAGCTACACAATAATAATGCTTACGGTGGATTGAGGCAGAAATCTCACGAACTGACTTGTGGCAAAGAAAGCATCCTATGGCAGTGCCATGTTTAAAGCCATTGATCTCTTTAGTAAGACCCATTCTACTGCCAATGTTCGTCTGGAGATATCTGCCTATATGCTTGATTTTATACACCTGCTGACAATGATGTGGCTGAAACACCTTAACTCAATAATTAGGAGAGATGTCCACATATTTCTGGTAATATAGTGTATCCCTAATGTGTTAAGGCTATCGCCAATTTAAAGTTTTTGCTAATTAACCCTATTGTAATCATGTTACAGAATCTATTGCTACACTATAAAAAAAAAAAAAGTAATGTAAAATATACATTCCAACCCAGAAAAAAAAACATTCTTCAAAACATGCCTCCCAAGACATCTACGACTCAGTAAGAGGGCTTCAAGAGAACAGCTAATTTTAAAGTACCAAATAGGGGTCATATTTTACTTACCAAAGGTTTTTGCAGCTTGAATTGTCTCTTTTGAACCTCGAATAGTCATAATTTGCGCCAAAGCATTCATGTCATCTGCTGCATTGAAAAAGTGGTATCTTCCGCTAAGTAAGGAAAGGAAGATGATGCCTGCAGACCACATGTCAATAGCTGGGGAAAAAAAAAATCTGTTTATAGTTGACAATAATAATAAGACACAGAGGATGTTTTTAAATACTTGCATTTAACAGTTCATAAAAATAAAAAAAAATATAAATAAAAGCTATGATCTTATGTAAGTAGCTTGTGGATAAAAGTAGGGTAGATAAGTTACTTTATTTTGCTTTGAGTTGCTTGAAATGTGTGGTTTTATATTATTCTTCAACCTAGCGACTGAACCCCTCATAACCCTCCTAAATCTATACTCTAGAAGGCATAGAATGCTGGGTAAACAGGAAATAAAAGGGCAGCATTTGCCAATAATTTTATTTTATTTTTTGTAGTCTAAGATGGACTTTATATTGGTTCTATGTCCTCGATAGCTGCAACTATTTCCCTATAATTGGTAATTTGAGTAATTTGATAATTTTTTCTGAGCCATCCAAATAGATTTCCTCCTTTTCAGGCAAAGATGGGTCTCAGAATACAGTTATACATCCTTAAATCTGCAGCAAATTATAAGATATTATGCTATGTAAACCAAATTTGATTCACTCTACAGCCCTCACATAGGCACTGGATTTACAAACACACACCTTGGCACTTAAAATTACTGAATGTCACAAAAAAGCCTGCAAAGCTCAGGTATCGACACCCAACAAAACAAATAAAAACAAAGCAAAGAGCTCCGACTTTTCTTTTGCATTTCATTGAACCCCATAAACTGGAATAACCAAGTCAAATCATGCATGCTATCAGATGTATAACATAAACAGCAGCACAAGTCCTGTTCTTCCCCCTTTAATTATTCTTACAAAAAAAAGTATTTTGGAATAAGATGAACAGTCTAAACATTCACATTTCCAAATAGCAAAATGATTTGTTTTATGAATACAAATCTATTCACTGGGGCTTTTTTAATATTTGTAAATATTTCATCCGTTTCCAACTGTTAGCAAGTGGCAATGCACAGCCATGTCCTTGGTATACTTTTGGAAATAGTTCAGGTCTTAACTACGCAGTGGCCACTGAAATTTCCTGGCAGAGTCATTATGTCTCTATAGGTGCTGTATGAGATTAGTTTTGCCTAGAATAGGTTGGGTAAACGTTGAGTCTGAGTACTTGCGTAGTTGTAGAGGCAATAAATATGTCTGAAAAAATCATGTTGTTAACAAGGTTTGCTTATGCAAAAGGCTATAAAAGAAGCTGCAAGCAGTGGAAGTGATAGCTGCTAACAAAATACTTGATCTATGTAGTGGTTTGTAAAAGGCTTTTCAGCACCGGAGTCTATGAATGCCACTTGGTTTAACCTGCCGAGTTTGCACATTAATAAAGAGGTTTGGTAAAACACAGCTTTCGTGGAATTATCCCTCTCCTAGGGTTTAACTTCTCTCTACCAACCCTATTCCACTCTCCACGTAATAAGTGCTATGAACTGTTTAAAAGAAAATGGATGTTCAAAATATTAGTGTATCTTGCCTCACTTGTTATTTACAAGCAACCTAACACTCCAATTAAAGAGTCAGCTAGCTTTTGTTTTTAGTTTGAACTTTGCTTTGTCTAATCTTATAAATTTATGGCAGTCTCGTGCTGTATTTCACTTTGTGTTTAAAACAAAACAAAAAAACATAAAATATATCAATAGTGACAGACTGAACAGTTATCTGGCAACACTATCTACAGTTTCAAGATATTTCAGAAATTACTTCAAACTCTCTAAATGGAAATATCTAAACATGGATAATACATGTGAAAGTACTGTTTTACCCATATAAAAGATGGTAGAACATTCTGTTTTAGGTTAATCTCAGTCAAAAACTACTCACCAACATCATTTAGATTTTATAATTTAAATAAATACTTTTCTTTGATTTGTAATGTGACCTACTTGTGCAATAAAAATCAGTTTTACTTAGGTGGAGGACAACAAAAAGTACAATATATTCAAATGCTACTTTTCCAACCAAAACATATTTACAGTCATTTAGTTTGTTTTATATTAGTTACCGGTAGTTTGGTTGGGACACTTTGTCAAGACTTCGGGAGCTCTGAATCCAGGTGTGCCGGCTCTTGGGGCAACTTGTCTGCTCCTGTTGAAAAAAATAAATTACAAAACATTTTTGTATATTGATATTGACTACAGGAGCTGAATGGTTCGTCCATCAAACTCTATATTGCTAGGTTAAATGTATAGGTTAAATGTTAAATGTATAGAGGTCGAATAATCAGGACTACTCAAAACAAGCTCTTATGACATTCACAACTTGATATAATAATCACTGCTTGTTTTGTTGTTTATATAAAGGCAAAAAAACATCCAGATTTACTAAAAATAGAAATATTCTTCATAACTGTTCATATAGATCATGAAGATTTGTGGCTGCTAACACAGAAAACACATATTAACCAAGTTTGGTGACAAACATAACATACCCCTTTGGCCTAAACCATTTGTAGTCAAGGGTATTGTGTATCTTAAAGACCTGTTTTTGCTATTTTGTCTAGGACTTGACCCACAGGATTAGCGACACTGCAAAAAATAAATACACTTATATTCAGCAACGTTTCCTAGGTAGGTTTTTATGAGGCCAAAAAGGTACAAACTACACTATTTTCTTTGTAATGCTTTTGAAATGCTGGGCATGAAAATAATGGATATTTCATATTTCTAATGAGAGGGGTAAAAGGTGTAAGGGGGCTTGGTTTTCTCTCTTTTTCTACTTTTTTGCAATTCTGGGAGCATCTGCTACACTGATTAATGCTACGGTGCCTGTAAAGGACATAGCGGTCACAAGGAATTTGTCAGCTCAGATACAATCTTATCCCACATGTATCTCTGTCAACATGAACAATGCAGGATGTACTTTTATGTCTTATTTTGACCTTTTTTTTCTCAAGAGCATAAGACTCATCTCATAAGGGAGTCAAATGGGTTAACCAACTGTGTGAAACAGACATCTAATTCCAATACAATTGTTGTAAATGTGCAGTACTCAAAATAGTTACCGTGCAAGGCAAATTGTGCAGACTTGATCCCGTGCATAACAGTCACAGGTCACGCTCGCTGGGCCTGTGCTGGCAGTCTTTCTTGCCACACTGCCACTTGTATTTTTTGTAGGAACCGTCTTTTTTGCCGCCAACTTTCTAGATGAAACATCTATCTTGGGTTGTTTTACTACCTGCAATATACTTTATTAGTATGATCTTTCATTATGTAGTAACAATCTGATTATTTGAATAATAATAATTAAAAAACATAATTGAAGAAATTGTTTAGATTGCAAACAGTCCTTGATTTTGTATTTAGAGGGTAATGAACATTTCCATGAGTCCCCCATAACACAAGACCAATAAAATCTTTAAAAAGCATTCCAGAAAATAAAGCAGCAGAGCCCCTTACAAAATGGGAATTAACCCCTAAATGCCGCGTTCGCAGCATTGAAGGGGTTAAAGCTGCACTGTCGCTCTCATGGAGCGATCAGGCAGCAGGGGGTGTGTTGTGTCAGGTCCCCACACTTGTGTGGGGACCCAATCAACACACAACCCCCTTCCCTGAAGCTGCCTGTGGCAGCTGAAAACACGATTGCTGGTTTTCCTGCAACCGCGTTTTCAGCCTACAGGATCACTCCGTGGGAGTGACCTCAGGCTCGGGGGCGGGCTCGAAGTGCTGTCTGCCCAGACGACAGCAGCAGCGCCCCCGCATTGTAACGCAGGGGCAATTCTTTGTAGATGTAAGAGGCTGAAAAACACCTAGGCGTGGGACAGGGATTTGTCGAGCCCTGCATTAATGATTAAAAAGCAACCTTTTGTGTTTTAACTGTTGATTATTTGGTAGGTGACAAGTACAAACACACTCAACAGGTGTGGTTTGATGTATTGCTAGAGTACAGGGATTCATCAAGAGGGACAGGAGGCCCTGATGATTTAGCTTATTGCCATCAGTACACGTCACCTCTTCAGGCCCTTTTATTCTTTAACACATTAAACTGGTAAGAAAGCCATGCATGTGCATTTTACTTACTTTTAGAGTGGAATTCTCATTTGAAACAGTACTATGGACATTAAAATTTCTCTCTCCAAATACACACCGTTGAGTAGGCCCGCCTAGCAATCCTTCCTAAATAACCAAACCAAAAAAAGTACCATAAGAATTATATCTGTGGCACATTACAAGTAAATTGCATATTTAAAGAGTGAAATAAAAACGAGAACAGCTGCGTGCATCTTTTTAGGCACATTAATCCCTTCCATGTGGGAGAAAGAACACAGTCTAGACACAGCAATAAACATTACAATAAGCATCACAACACAAATACTTTTTGGAACACACAGTGCTATGACAAAACCAGGCAGTCCAACCAAGCCCAACAACCAAGTGAGGGGGAAAAATCCTAATTACTAGGAACATGCAACATTTGTTTCCAGAGTAACAAAAAAGGGTTTGATCTTGCAAGTCAGATAATATATGACACGATTCTGCCAAGTTTGTATGTCTTGTTAACGTAACTGCTAAATTAGTATAATAATCAGAAAAGCCGTATCTGTTAGGGAGGAAGGAATGTAAATGTTATTCCAAAAGCCATGCTGAAGTTATGAAGCTTTGTTAGGAAACAAGTAAAAAGACTCAGAACCTTTCCTCTGTTTCCTTTGTTTATCTGTGTTTCTGAATGTGACCAGTGTCTTTTAACAGACTGTTTTGTTGATGAGGGTTGAACTAGTTCTCTAGGTACTGGTATATTTTGAGGATTACTTTGAGAGCAACTCCCCTGTTTTTTCACTTGAAGAACTTTAAGTTGTTCTATTTTTGTGTCTGGTGTTCCTTGTGCCAATCCAAAATCTACTAAGGCAAACCTAAAAGATATAGAAAAAGAAGAAAGCATAAGAAAAGGAATATAGATTTTGTATTTGCTTGGCAAATGGCATGGATTCCCACAGTACGGGTATGAAAAAAATGAGCAGCTTTGCTCATGTCCATACATTTCATTTAGAAAAGTATTTGCATTTAATTCTAAATGCATTTTAATTCTAAGTGTTAGTATTTAATTAAATAAAACTTCTCACATCTTGCAACATTGAGGCATAAAGCCATCCTAATCTAAGACAAGGACTACGTCTTGAGTCTTAACATCACGGAAAATTGGGAAGGCTACATGGACCGAATGGTTTTACCTCAAGATAAATACTATGCTTCTATATTAAACTGTGACATTTCTTAGTATTTAGTTTATCATTATTATAAGAACAAGTTTGAGCAAAAAATGAATATTGATCTTTTGCAAAGATTTAAAAACAGTAAACTTACTGTTTAAGATGCCTGTTGTATAGGAAGTTACTTGGTTTAACATCTCTGTGGACAATGCCAAATTGGTGAATACGTTTCAGTGCTTTAAAGAGATTATACATATAATCTTTTGCTTCATCAAAACTGAGAGAATGTAAAATATCCTACACCAATAAGAGAGAAAATTAAGTTAAGAAATATATAAAATTAGCATTTGCAGTATTTTTGGAGAAAAACAAACAAAAAAAACACAAATATGGAATTTGGGGCTTGCAAACGTGTCGTTAGAAGCATAAATCATTATTTTCTATGCAGTGAGAGCTGTATTCATGGCCATCAATGATCCAGCAATATGAATCAAATAGAATATAGCGGTTGTCCTGGTGTTGGGAATCTTACCGCAAAGCATTCGTGTTCCAAATAAGGCATAACAATGACCACATGGTCATTATTTCTAAAACAATACTTGACTCCCATAACATTGTCTTCACCACTGAAAAAAAAAAGAAACATATCTGATAAGACAAAAAATAAAGACAGACTTATGCGCGTTAATATATACTATAATAGCACGTTTAAAATGAGTGTGTGAGCAGCACAGGAATAGTTTGCAATGAAGGCAAGAGCCAATCTACAGATAATTATGGCCACAGATAATATAGTTCATCTACTGTAATGATACCAGTTGTGTGACTAACAGCCAAGCAAGTAACTTCCTTCTCTGCCTCAGGTCAATACTTAAATATTTAAATTAGAATTACTCTACATGACCAATTTGTGTGGACACCAGACCATCACACATGTATGGGATCGTTGGGCATCCCATTTCAAAACCATGGGTATTAATATGCAGTTCCGCCCCCCACATATTTTTTGGCTAGAACAGCCTCCACTCTTCCGCGAAGGTTTTCCACAAGTTTTTGTAGCGTGCCCGTGGGAATGCGTGCCCGTGGGAATGCGTGCCCATTCACCCAGTAGAGCATTTGTGCTGTCAGACACTGATGTTGGATGAGAAAGCCTGGCTCAAAAATAAGCATCCCAAAGGTGTTTGATGGGGTTAAGGTCAGGGCTCTGTGCAGGCCACATGGATTCCTTCACACATAACTTGTCAAACCACGTCTTTACAGACCTTGCTTTGTGCACAGGGACATTGTCATGTTGGAACAGGAAAGGGACATCCCCAAACTTATCCCACAGAGTTGGAAGCATACAATTGTCTAAAATGTATTTGTATTCTGTAGCATTAACACTACCCCTCACTGGAAGCAGAGGAACCAAACCCTGAAAAACAGCCCCAGACAATTATCCCTCTTCCATCGCACTATACAGTAGACACTATGCATTTCAGTAGGTAGCTTTCTCCTGGTATCCGCCAAAGTCAGGTACGTCGATCAGACTTTCATAGAGAAGCGCAACTCATCATTTCCACTGCAGGTTGCGATATTTAGCTTGTACGGCAGCTGCTCGGCCATGAAAACCCTGAAGCTCCTGATGCACACGTGTGCTGATCTTGCTTCCAAAGGGCGTTTGGAACGCTATAGTGAGTGACGCTAAAGAGGACAGGCGATTTTTACATGGTACACACTTCAGCAGCCCTGCACTGTAAGTATGCGTAGCCTACTGGTTTATGGCTGAGCTGTTAATCCTAGATGCTTCCACAATTACAGCACTTACAATGGACCAGGCAAATCTAGCTGGGCAGAAATTTCATAAACTGACATGTCTTATGACAGTACCACGTTTAAAGTCACTGAGCTCTTTAGCATGACCCGTTCCACCACCAGTCTGTCTATGGAGATGGCATGCCTGTGGCTTGGTTTTATACACCTGTAAGCCAAGGGTGTAGTTGAAACACCTAAACTCAATAATTAGGGGAGGATGCGCATACATCTGGTCATAAAGTGTATATTATTGATTTTTTTTATCCAACATCAGTCAATATCAAACTAAAAGAAGCTCAACTCCCTCAGTGGCCCTAATCTGTTGGCAGGAGGTTGAGCAATTCACATAGCCTCAATCAATCAGATTTAAATATTTACCCAGCTAGCGTAAGGCATTGTAGCTCAGCTGCAATCCGAGCTGGATGACTTGTTGGGATTAAATGCTTCAAAGCAAACTTCTTGTCTTCTCCTGACTTTAATCTAGCAATGGCCAAGTACACTGAACTAAACGTACCTGTAAATAAAAAAAGGTAAAAATTACACAAATATAGAATGATTAGACAACAAAACATATAATAAATCTTAATACATTGATCCATATTAAGATATTTTGCACATCTTGGTATGTTCATATGAGAATGTTTTGTATTCGGATATGTTGATAAAGGCAGGACAGGAAGGTTTGACAAATTTACGTGAAAGTCTGTTTTCTTTTGTAAACTCAAAACAGGGTAGTGATAGACAATAAATGAGAATGGCATTCAAATTACATTTTTTACAGAAGTTTAATAGCATATAGGATGATAATGAATCGCCTTAAACACCTGGAAACAGAAGATCGTGGAGAAGCATGAACACTAGTTGTGAGTTGTTAAGTGGACCTGTAGTTAACAAATGTTTAGCTGTTATCTATATGTCCTCAGGTACAGATGACACATTGAGAAAAACTTTAGACAAGGCTTTGTGCATGCCAACCCAAACCTACTACATGATGCCCGGGTATCCTAAGCATACGCTTATTACATTTAGACACAGTTATGTCCGAATCTATTTCAAGCTAAAATTTTACATTCCAATTCAGAAATAAAATAAAAATACTGGTTACCCTCTCCAATCTTGCTCATAACGTAGAATATATTACGAAGCTGAGGCACAGCAGCATACAATTTTTCTATCTCCCCTGTAATAAAAAAAACCAAAACACACGGTATCAACTTACAAAATAAATAACGCAGATATCTTTGAAATGTGTGTTTAATAATAAATAAGCAAGAGTTGGAAACACTTAGGAATCTCAGGGCTGTCCACCAGCGATTGTAATGCTATTACATATACACACCAATCAACCATAACATTATGACCACCAGTCTCATATTGTGTAGGTCCCTCTTTTACCACCAAACCAGCCCTGACCCATCGAGGCATGGATTTCCAGGTAAGCGGCGCACCTGGCCAGGTAATGAAAAAGAAAATCTGATTCACCAGGCCACCTTCTTCCATCGCTCCGTGGTCCAATTCTTATGCTCACATGCCCATTGTTGGCGCTTTTGGCAGGGGGCAGCATGGGCACCCTTACTGGTCTGTGGCTACGCAGCTCCATACGCAACAAACTGCGATGCACTGCGTGTTCTGACACCTTTCTATCAGAGCCAGCATTAACTTTTTCAGCAATCTGAGCTACAGCAGCTCTTCTATGCCTTCCTTCGACCACTTTTGATCAGTACTGACCACTGCAGATCGGGTGGAAAGATAGTGGGAACCTATTAATGATGATAATAATGAATACGGCGATCATTCAACTACCTAGAAGAGATTCGGAGGACCAGAGAATTATGCGAGTTGTAGGACAGTTGGGGATGTACAGCTCGGTTACCCCTAAGGGGAAAGGTCACTTTCGCCAGGGTATTAGGATACCGTAAACCGTGCACGCAGTCACTGCCGTAAATCTTTACTCTGTAAAACGACTTCATACTTTACGCGAGAAACGGGATCTGTCTATACTTGGGTTTCTATTTACAGAGTTCTTTAAACCGGCTGCCATTTATTCCTACAACAGCTCGAGCACATTTCATAAACAATGCTTCATCTAGCAACTAAAAAGTAGATTCGAACCACCGCTTGATCATTGAAATAATAAAGCTCACATGAGCTCCTCATACGCCCGCTACCCATTCAATTAACTACCTGAAACGCTCTCGACGCTCATTCTTCCTGTCAGCAAGGAACCTGTCCCTAGCGAGTGGCGCCAAAACCAGCCCAGGGACACACTGACAAACTTACACGACAGAAACGTCCCGCTCTGAGGGAAGGGGCGGGGTATAGCGCCTCATCGCGGCTCTGATTGAATGCTTGTTAACTGACAGACAAACAACCCAATAAGAAACGGAAGCGGGATATTGTTTTTGGAGACGATTGGTCTATCTGCAGGGGAGGGCGTAGAAAACGGAGCCGTATCGGGGCACGGTTGTGTTTGAGGAGAGTTTGTATTTATCACGGACTCTGGCAGGGTCAACGCTTGCTTTACGCCGTTTCTCTAGCTTTGTGTGAGGTAGTTTTCCATAATAACGTTATGTTATAAAAGTTATACTAGTTTGAATGATTTATATGCATTCATGCATTCATGCATGTATTATTGAGTCCTTTTTAAACTGGAGATGTATATGCATATTTTCTGCATGTTTTTTCTATTTTGTATAATTGTACAATGCTCTTTCGACAAATGTAGACGCAATAACGAAGCAGGTAAAAAAAAATCTGTTCCACATGTTTTTATGTTGAAGCTGACCTTGTGTGGCCACCTAAAAAATTTAACAAAATGATTGATTTTACTTATAGGGTCAATATTTATCCTTGGTGAGATAAATGGATGTAGCTGGGATGGTCCAAGAGAAGATTGAGCCTTTAGTAGAAGTTGATAGCTTTTATTGAGCCTCCATAAAAAAGATGTAGAATCTCATTAGCTTTTGAGACCTCAAGAGGTCGTTTTCTTCATATAACAGACCCACACCTTTGCCCCAGATTACCTTTCCGTTTTCTGATGATTAGTTGTCTTGAGGAAAGTGGAAGGGCGAGCCAGAGCTGGGTCAAAGCAGAATGCAGCCAAAAAAATCTATATTTTACTAAATGTTTTCGTGTGTATGTGTCGGAGGAGTACCAATGTCCGTGGACTTTCTTCCCCCGTGGATGTATAAATGTAGTATATTATCCAGCTTTGTGATAAAACAATGAAATGGCTCAGTTCTAGTTACCCAGGCAGACCCCCTGACTAATTAAGGTCTATGGAGGAAAGAGTTTCATTGGACCAAGAGGCTATCATTAATATTGCCATAAAGTGCTCAGTGGTGGGTTTGAGCAGCGAAAGTGAGTGTAAGATATGGAACAACATTAAATAAAACAGAGTTTTCCCAATGCTCAGCTGTATTACTGTGTACAGTTGAACTGTTTTTTATGATATGTTCACCCAGCATTCCTCTTTCCATGAAATCATAAGTTTTTTAAAAGTAGACACCAAGCATTTAACATGCCAATATTTTAACTCTTTCCATGTGAGAATTGTTTGAAGATTGATCGCCTCCTAAGCGCTTCTAAAACGGGCATCTGCCTACATGCATTGTATGGCGGATGTTGACTAACCCCCTCCCCCGATGCTGATCTTGGTGTTGCTGAATGCCTCCACATTACAGCAACACCATTTAAAGTCACGGCAATTGTCATTAACTGTTTTTACGTGACGTGTCTGGACCATCAATTGACGTGAAGGGGTCAAGTATTTTGGATGTGAATAACGTGGATAGAATTGGCAATGCCTAGTTGCAGTGAGTTGGTACAATGTTAGCCAACGCAACATAATTTCGCTGCTCTGGGCTTTGAACATGCGTTATATCTTAAATGGAGGTTCCCATTTAACTTCAGGTTAAAACAAATTCTTTAAACAAAAGAATGTGCTGTAGAATACTAGAATCAACATGAAAACGCCATCATGTACATTAGCAGTCTATCATAAAGCAGTATTTTAATTGCATTATACTTCAAATAAAATGCTAAAACTTAACATTTACCTCATAGCAAATAAAATCGGTACAGTCAAGTGCATGACAGAAAGCAGGTTTTTCATTTTGTCTTTTTTTGTGTATGCTTGTAAAAAAATTCCCATTCCAAATCAAGTTGCCTATGGCAATTTTACTCTGCATGGAACATCTGTTTTAAAATAAAGAGGCTTTTAAATTTAAGGTGACAATGCTAATAGAAATATTTTTTCAGGCAATTGCGCCTTCATATTTCTGGCCTCTTCTGACTCACACACCAAAAACACATTAAATATACAACACCACATTAAATATACAGCACACAGACTCTTAACAGCTCCAAGACAGTTTAATTTTTGATTTCCCCCAAGTCCAACACCTGATCTACCATATGCTTTGATTTTTGTAGCTTCAAAAGATTATATGCCAGTCCCTGAGAACGAATAGTTTGGAATGAGGTGACTGATGATTTGCATTACTGGGTCTTAGTTTATAATGCACTATACAACTAGATACTAAATTATATGCGAGCATAGAAACTACGAATACTTCAACAAAACAGATATACTCACTATAATTAAGTGAATGTTAAGGTTCTTTCCAAAAAAAAAAACCCATAGTTTTCTGCGAACAATAACCCAATAATCCTGTGGTATACTAATTTAGATCATGGTAACTAATATACATGTATTAGAAAATCTCTGCCATTTAGAGCAACCTTCTGAATTATATATCACAGGATTTGTGGAACTACTGTCACTTCCTTAAGGTATGCCTGATATTTTGTAGAAGCAGGAAACATAAAAAGGAAGAGTAATGAGGATGAGATTGGAAAGTGCTCTATATTTAAGCATATGATACCTGCATGGTCCCTTTTAATTTTCAGTTTTCCAAATGCATGGAGGGATTCTACAGAAGGGTACTTTAATATGCATTCTTCAGAAGGACTGTCAGGGAGTCTAAGCTGTGCCTTTAAGAGCTTACGGTTAAAGAGCAATCAATATACTCTAGCAAATATATGGAGTTCCTACGCTCATTTACGAGGGCCCCTCTGTACTATTGTAACTTAACAGAAAGAACCACAAGCTACCTAAATTTATAGGAACATAGAGGATTATTAAAAGTGATTGAAAAGGGGGATACATTTAATATAAGCATAAAACAATTAACTGTCTGAATACTGGGTGGTACTAGAAATAATGCCGTTAGATAATTTGCGATGGGGAACAGTTGAAATTCTTATTGTATTCTGAAAATATTAGGAAATCCTGAGTAAATATGTACTTCAGAAGAGAAACAAGCAGAAATTGGTTTGTTACTGGACTGTGGTGGACATAACATTTTTGGGGTTTTTAGGTGAAATGGGTTGGATTGGGGGGCATTTGTATATTTTAATTGTAAACACAATTTGCAGTTCCAGTTTCTGAATTGGTCATCTTATAAACGGTAAATTGAAAACTCTTTATTACTATTCGTTGAACGTACCACTAGGTGGCCTTCTAATCCAGTGTATTCCTAACTTGGTGAAAGAAGGTAAACATCCATGCAAAGCAGTGAGTATACTACTGAAGGGAACAGTGCAAAGTCCTTTTAAAAAAAAATAAAAAAAAAATAAATCTTTATTTTTACATTTTTTATATGTCAAAAAGAGAGAACAATGTTAGTGTTCTAAATGTACATATCTCCATCTGCTGCCATGCTACCATTTTAGTAATAATAGTAAGAACAATAATAATAATAAAAATTAAAATAATAACAACTGCTTCCAATATACCGTAGAAATGTAGAAAGTACAAGACCACCAATCTCATATGTTTCCTACCAGATCTGTGTGGGTGCATTAATCAACCAGGGGACCCAAACTGTTTGAAAGGCTTTAGTGGTGGAATGGACCACCTCTGTCACCAAGCCTACATGCACATCACCAGACAACAAGCAACGGCCATGAAAGAAGAACCAGTATTTAAACATTAAAGTGCTGGGGAAAAAACTCAGGGACTGGTGTTTCTGCAATGATCCGCACACGTCTTTTTCGCACTGCAAAATCATTTCTTTCACATTGTAAAATATGGAAATGGCTAAAAATGACATATAGAAACGTGGTGCCCTCATATTGTGAAGTCAAGGACATTAAAAAGCATGACCGATACTGAAACTACTAGTTTATAGAAGTTTGAGTGATATCAAGGTGTGTTTACTTCTTTGGGAGTGGGAAAAGATAGGTGGAAACAAAATATACGGTATTTCATGAATACAGTGTGTGTATTAATTGTAAACCCTGCTTAACTTTGTTGAACAATACTAACTACACATATAAACCTAAATAGTGGTGGAAGAAGAGAAATAACCCACAAATAACACATGATTATTATTAGGTTTTATATATATCAAAAAATTGGGGTGATACTAAGTTTAAAGGGACCGTCCAGCGATAATACATATCATAGTGGATTGATCCATTTAAATTTTTGTGATGTCCCCTTTGGGGCTCTGCAGAATCCCCCCATATACATTTGCCCCTTCCTCTGTTATTGATATGCTTATACAACTAACTTTTATGTATCAAAGTAATGATTTATTCCAAATGTATGTTGTCTTAATGACTTTAAGGTGTCATGCCATCTGGAAATTAAACGTGTGACAACTTTCTGTAAATTTCAGTTACTTAAAATTTCTGTTGAACTAATAACTGGCATATGATGTGAACGTGATAACAGTGAACACAACAGCCTCCTATTGTGAGCGAGTTTCTGAATGTGTCAAAAAACTTGGAAGAGAGAGATTTTCTGTGAAAGAAAATGACGCATGGTGTGTAGTGAAATTGAAAAAGTATAAAACTTGCCTGAAAACTTGTTTCAAAATTATAATAATGCTTATTTTTTCATGATTGTATTATGCTTAATTAAATGTTGCTTGGTGACATAGTTTGTTGCTCGTTAAAGCTTAATGCTGGAAGCCTTTTTCTCACTGGTTCCCCCTCAATCTGTAATATCTGCAGGCTCTAAGTGAGCCTTCTGTTGATTTCAATTGGAATATCCTGTTCATAAACACTTGATGTGTAGTAAGAGACGGATCCAAATTCAGTATGCAATAAAAGCTAGCAAGTATCCCTTTCAAATCACATCTGGATTTTATTTACATTGTATAAGAATCTGTAGCATTAAAACCATAATATCATATGGACTAAACACATGTGTGTCGAATCACATTGTAGGTATGCATTCTGAAATGGTACCAAGCCTCGGGTTCAGGCAATACAATTTTGGGAGTCAAAAATACCAGGATGTTGAAATTTGTCCACCTGTAATTTAACAGTAATAGGTTTTAGGTGTCACAGAATTCATGCATTACCGACACCTTTCACTTAAACAGAATAAACAAAATGAAGACATTAGGTTGTATGTATTTATATAATATATATGTGTCTAAACATGTATTTTTATGTTTCTGTGGGTTATTAAAGTAATTAAAACAAAGTTAAAAACTATACATATGGGCTCTTCGTGGCTGGGGCAAAAGGTAAAGACTGGGGTATAAAACTATTTAGTTACAATACTGGGCTCTTTTTGTTAAAAGCGAGGGTTTGTTAAAGTGTATGAACCTGTATACAAAGTGTATAATGGGATAGACTGGTTGTTATTCACTACTTGGACAACTATATTTGTACTGTCGGCATTTAGCTTTTCACATATATACGAAGGACGTTCAAAAGGTTTCCGCACTTTTATGTTTTCATTGGAAACGGTGAAGGCGGGAGGAGTAGTAATTGGTCGTGTCTTATCTTGTCATGTGACTAGTTTTGTATGGCAAGCCGGCTGCCCTTGCAGTTTAGTATAAGAGTTTTCACCCTGGGGTGAAGATGGCTGTAAAACTTATAAATTGCACTATAGAGGAACAGTGTTCTGTCATACGTCTTTTGTGGGCAGAAGGTGTGCCGGGAGCACAGATTCATCTTTGCGTGTTTGCTCAGTTTAGCTATAAAGTTCTCTCTCGTAGAGTTGTCTATGAGTGGAGTTAAAAGTTGGAAAATGGCCGTACTTGTGTGAAGTATACAGAGCGCTCCAGAAGTCCAGCTACAGCCACAACCACAAGGAATGAAGAAAGAACCCTGGAACTGATTCACAAAAACGACGGTTGAAGAGGTTGCAGGAAAACTGAGTGTGAGTGTTGGGTCTACCCTGATTCAAGTGGGCACCTAAGCAGCTGACAGAGGAGCAAGCGCTTAGACTTTGTAAAGTTGATGTTGACCGTCTTCTGGGAAAATGTTGGTATGACGTTGGGAAAATTGCATCGCAAAAGGAAGGTGATGTAGGAAAATGATGTCATTTGTTTTTTTGGAAACTTTTTGAATGTCCCTCGTATAATACAAAAATAAAATAAAACCTTTATAACCAACATAATGAACACAGGGCTGCTACATAAAGTATGTGATGCGAATCACAGTTTAGAAAAGTGAGTCCAACTGAACTAATCACTATGAAGTACGAATGCAAACACGCATAGAACATGCTTAAGCGTTAATATCATATATGGAAACAAAGACCTCCCGGTTTAAGCATCATATTGACACCCTCCTTTGGTGTTGGGATGAATTAAATGTAAGAAGTATTTCACAATCCATGTCATGTACAGTTGTGATACATAGTACCTATATGTTATTTTGTCTGAAGCCTAGATTCCCACTCACACATAACACCCACCATGGTAAAAAGCTTTTTTAGCAGCAAGTGTTACATGGTACAGTGTCCGGTGGTGTCAATAACTCTAATTTCCGTTTTCTTTATATAGTGATTTACTAAATATGGAGGAATCTGATGAAGGTGGATTTTCGCTCACGGGTTTGTTCTTTGAAGGACCAACTGCAGATAAAGTGTAAGATAACAGTCTTTAATATTGAATAGACTATGTGATATATATTGTATTACATTTTTACACACAATACTGGAAATGAATATGAGCTATATTTTTATTTTTAGGCTTCCTGATTATGTAACTATGACAAAGTATGTGTTTATCATTTGTAATGCAATATGCTTCGTTTCAATAATAGATCAGGAGATCAGACACTTAAAGGTTGGCTTCATGCGCAAGCTCCTTGCATTGCAGAAATTCCACCTACTCAAGATCTTCAAGATGAACTAAAAAGTGCAAAATCAACAGGTAACTTAAAAATGTGTTTTCAAGAATGTGTTAAGCAATGTATTAAACCTTGGAGTGAGAAAACAGAATTACGAGAGGAGCTTGAGTTGAGTTTCCATTATACATTTCATATCATTTTGTTAATATTTATTTGTAAATAAAAAAAAATAAACATAACTAAACATAAATCTGCTAACGGTATTTTTGTAGTTCTGCTTATGTGACATTTGCTAGAGTTGGGATTCTAATTCCAAATAAGTGAAAGAGCCATTGGTTTTAAGACTTTCTAGTTAAATCCAAGGGGAAAAAGTTGTGGTTGTCAAAAGCCCAATCAGGGTGACATCCTAGTCATTTAATTGTCTTTACCCTTCCCCTATACCCAGGCGTGGACTCCCACCCCTACTATGATCCCACCTATAACCGCCATCCCCTCATCTCTAATACCGCAGACATAAGCACCATTTCCCTCAAACACAACTCTCCTTTCATCTTCTCCATCGCAGACTCAGAACCTCTTTAATTCAGCCCTACTCAAGTGGACGGATCATTATTGCATCATTGTACGTTAAGAGGGTTATTCTTTCATGTGTTCTTCTCTCACCCTTTGTAGAAAAAGGGAAAGCGATATAGGGAGAAACTTAAATGAAAAGACCATACCATCTGTGATATGCCGCTTATTTATCAATAGGATGTCATTGGTCATGCGACAGCTTACATAGATAAAGCTGCTGTCGTCATTATGGTATGTTAAATATGCACAGGCCAGGGATGCTACAGACACATCTCGCATAACTAAAAATATTTGTATGTTAAATTGCGGTTCGTAATTTCATTATTTAGAGTGAAACACGGAAATAACATGCTTTAGAGTAATTGTTGATTCTGTGAGATTTTCACCTTCCAGGCAGATGGCACACAAGCCTGCAAATAAAATATGTAGCATTATTCTGATAAACCTGACACCCCACATTTTATTTTGGATACTTTTGTAATTGATTTGAATGTAAGTTAATATTATTTCTTGTTTATCTTTGTTATTTGAAGCAATGCTAATGAAACCAAAAAAGTTTATCCCTCCATTTAAGAAAACAAATGCTGAAAACCAGTCTCCAGTGACATATGCCTCCCAATGTGAAATTAATTTGAGCACAGACACAGGAAATACAAGTTCAGGGAAAGTGTCATTAGCATTTCCCTTGTGTTCACATGTTGATGATGAGGTTCAAAATACGGATTCTCAACAGATTTCGTTACAAAGCAAATTACAGGCAACCAAAAATGACAATACAAGCAAGTTCAAAAAAAGGTAATAGAGCTGTTATAGGATTGATATTATATTTTACTGTTTACTCATATTTACAAACTATATGTTGAAAAAAATATCTTGTAAGTTCTTTTTAGTTGTCTAGAATTCAGGTTTCAATCTTTATACAAAAATAATGTATGTAATAATCCATTTTGTTATGAAAAATTAGCCAATTAGATATAGTGTTAGGCATACTTATGTTGCAAAAGGCTTACATGCCCCTGCTGTGTTACACTGGACCACTCACATGACAATGGGGGTGCATCTTTGCTAAACAGGAGCAGGGAAATCTGAGCATGCACGCCCTCTTCCACTCATTGTCGTTTCCTATTCCAGCCATGGATCCACTCAAAGGGCAGAGGCACAGCTCTTATAATTCCACTAGGTCATTATGAATTTAGAATTTCCCCTAGTCCCCCATGTGTAGCCATTTACAGAATATACAGCCAGCGCTAATTTGCAGGTCACTGGCTGATTTTAGAACTGGGAAACTTGGAGCATTTATTGTAGCAGGCAAAGGTATTTCCCCAAACATCATGAGCATGTTCTATGTTGTTTTTAAAACATATTTTTGCCCACTTGCTATGGTAATTGCAGTTCATATAAAGCACAACATTCTAATATACTCGGAATGTCACTTTCAAAAGAAGAATGAGAACTTCAAATAATTGTACATAGTTAATTATGTTGAAAAAGACTGAAATCTATCAAAACCCATGTTAGTTGATCCAGAATAAGACAAAAAACCCACTGAGACAGTAATGTCATCTCAAAGGAAAAAAGTAATTCTTCACTCCAAGGCAGTCAAGCCTGGATCAACATTACTTAATCTATTTTTAATCATGGTAACCTAGTATGCGTTTAATGCCTACAAAAACATCCAAAGACTTTTGAATCTATTGATTGAATTGGCAAAAACGACTTCTGATGGCAGTCTATTCTTCCAATCTAAAGGGATGCCTGCATGTTGTCTTGTAATCCCCCAAAAGATATTTGTGTTGACCTTGAACATACAATACTTTGTATTGATTTTTAAAGTGGCGAATTTATGTTCTGATCTCTAAAAACTTTTCCCCTTTTAAACCATATAAATATAATTAGCATTTTTATTTTTCTCACCCAAGTGCATAACTTTAACCTTTATCTGTTTTAAAACACTTCTCTCAATTAACTGCCCATTCTCCCATTTTGTCTAAATCCCCTTGCAGAGAAATGACATCCTGCTTAGAGTTTATTACTTTACATAATTTTGAGTCATCTTTAATAATTGCTACATTGCTTCCAGTGCCTTCTTAGAAGTCATTGGTAAATAAATGAAAAATAATAGGCCCAAGAACAGAACCCTGAGGCACTCCATTTAAGACCTCTGTCCAGCTGGAAAACACGCCATTAACAATCACTCTCCAATATGCCTTGAATTTACTTCGTAACCTATAGTGTGTGGTATCCAAAGCCTTTGAAAAATCTAGGTACGTTACATTCACTGAATTACCTTTGTCTACGTTTTTTGTAACATTTAGATTGATCTTGGCAGATAAAGGTGGCTTATTCTAAACTGTGAACTTTTTAATGAAACTCAAACAGATGTTCAAAAAAGCTTAAAATCACAATATAATACTAATATTTTCTTTTTAGCTTGTTTAAAAAATACAATTATGCAAATGAAGACGGACTTGTAGCAACAGAAAACACTATTTCTTCTGTCCCTGGGAATCACATAGAAACAGATGGAAACTTACTGCAAATAAACCACGACGTGAACTATTCTCAAACTTCTGAGCTCTATATTCAAAAGGATGGTGGTGGTTCTCTTCAGTTTGGTGCTACAGATAAAGAAACATTTCCCTTTCCCACATCTTTAACAGTTCTTAGTACAAAAGGTGTTTTGTTTTTTTTTTTTTAAATAATTGTTTGATGTTGTGATTTACTTAAAATATGTTACTTTGAACCTGATATAGAGAAACTCTGAAACTCTATTACCATCATAGTTAAAGGTCAGTCCTAGTGATTTAGAAGCTGTGGTACAGAGATACCGAGCTGCTCACTGGCTTTGTAATGATCCAGCTGTCAGAAGATGCTGTAAGAGACCACATTCAAGATTATGTACTGGAGGCTGTAGTTAAAGCTAAACAGCTAACTTTTTGGCTTAGTGGCCCTTAGTGTGGTGAGGAAGAGCTGGAGCTATGTTGATTAGGTAGTCTGTAATACTGTGAAAACTTTCTTTACCTGTATCAACATGACTATTTCGGTGTCTGAGTGTATATACTTTATCATTCCTAACCTGGGAAAACATTAAAATGTTTTTCGTTTGTCTACAGATGAGCCAAAATATGGAATTTTAAGGCCCGTCACAGAAATTCGTATCCTTTTCTTCCACCCCAATGCAATGGGAATCCTGGCATATATATATATATTTTTTTAATACATTCAATGTTTAGTGTATTTCAGTATCAAGAATGGACATGTCACCTTTAAAAATTAATACCTACCCAAAATTGAGTAAAGTATTTTAAAGAGCAAAACAGCTAATACATATGACAATGTCAATCTGGAAACAGTGTTCTTTCCTGTTTTTTTTTACACCCTACATTTTAGAAAATGTAAGGTATTTCAGCTACGCTATCCTATATCTCACATTACAGTTCAGCACATTTAATAAACCTATTTAGTTTAGAGATTAAAATAAGCAATAAGTAAGCACCAGGGACCTATTTTATGTGTACAGAGTGAAAGCAGCCATCTTAGTTTCCTGCTTGCGTTTTCCGCATCATTTTCCTCCCCATTAAGTTATCTTAACACAAGGGCTTATGCCAGTCTATTGGCCCTATACATGAACCCAATTATCAAAAATAACGGTCCGACTAGAATTCGTCTGGCCCTGGGGCCTTGTCTACCTAATCAGCCAGCGGGGTCTCAGCCATCGCAAACAGAATAAAACCATTTTTAAAACATCTGCATTCTCTCTGTCCTCAGTTACCAAATTTCCCAAAGGACCAACCTTTTCTGCCTTATGAATATGACTAAAAGCATTTTTTATATATTTTTTATATATGTTTACATATCTTACTCGGTTTATTCCTTTGGCTTTCCAATCATGTGTAATCTTGTGCTGCCAGCCCTACCTCTGGATTGTGTTTGAATTTTCATCTTGATACCCTTTTTGATGCGTTATGACTGCAGATGTAAATGGCATTCGGCATAGGTGGGAATTACCTTTGCATCTAGACTCTAGCCCATTCTGGTAACCTTTTTCTGAGGATGGAATTTATTTGATACGCTATTAGTTTTGCCACGGATCTCGGCTTCCTTGAGTTAACCTTTCAAATTAAGTATCTCCAAAAGTGTTACATTTGACATTAGACACAGTAGCCAACAGTGCACAATATTGGTATGTAAAAACGTCCCTGGTGTTTCATGACATTTATATTGAGTGATTTCCTTAAATAAAAAAACAAGCTAAACAATTTAGGAATATCTTCAAAGAATTTCCTTATTTTAATTATATACAATCTAAAGCCATAGATGATGTAAGTAATTTCCCACTTGGTAATTTGCGTAACAGATGATGGACATATTGTTTAAATTGCAAATATAGTTTAATTAGGGAGAAGAACGGCCGTGATACATTATAATGATTTTTTTTTTTTTATAATTGTTCCCTGAATGTATGAGTTTCAGGAACTGAATTATTGCCATAGTCAAAGAGGATAGTTAGGATAACTGCAATGTAAAACTAACACTTGTGTTTACTTGCAGGTAGAGATATAAATCCTGTGTACTTTTTTTTTTTTTTAATTTCTACTAAAATCTTAAAATGAATGCCAAAACCGTGTAAAGATAGGGAAACTTCATATTTTAGAGACTCACGGATGTGTCAGTCTGTTGATAAACATCACCAGGTACAAATATTGTTGTAAATATCATCTTGATAACAAACGATTTGAAAAATATGTTATAGCTTCTTTACACAGATAAAAACTTCGTAATTTGTGCTCCAACCGGATCTGGGAAGACAGTGATATTTGAACTAGCAATTACTAGATTATTAATGGAAGCACCAATGCCTTGGATGAATATAAAAATTGTATACAGTAAGTTGCAACGGGGACATGCATATTATGAAAAAGTTATACATGACTATATTACATTAACAACAATTTCTACAAAGTACCTGGGACCCAACAAGTTCTTTGTGAAACCTAGTATTTAATTTGTCATTCAGTTTGGTATTCCACAGTCTAATTAATAGGTTTTTTTTTTAAAGTGCCCTTTAATTTTTAGAAAAAAAATTAGCTTTTTACTCCTCCTCTCTCAATGGATACATTTTTAATGCACACACTTTTTGTTTATTCGTTGCTACTTGAAGAATTTAGTCTTCCTATGATAAATCAATATATTTGCAAGGTTATGGAAATGTCTGTCTTTTCTCACTGATTTTGTGAACTTTTACATACCACATCATCATGCTAGCTGTTTAAAGTTTTCTTTGCACTTAGAGTCCAATAGCTTTCAAATGCATCAATCTTCTGCTTGGATATGATAGTTCTTGCATTCTAAAATTCAAACAAAAGTACACACAGGACTTCACCATTTTCATAGCCTTTATGATTTAATTGGAATATTATAGCAAATGTTACTTACTTGCCAAGATTTGTCAAAGTTAGGACACCCCAAGACACTCTGGCTTTTTCTACCTGTTTCAGTGGAAAAGTGTAAAGTTTATATTGACATTTAACAGGCACTGTACATGCACAGTTTTCCACAACACACAGAATCAGGACATTTCATAGGATAGACAGATAGTTAAATATCAGTTTGCTTGGGGTGGGGAGCTATTTCTGTTTCTAAACGGAAAATATGAAAAAAAAAAACAACCATTATTTGATTGCTTGATAGAAAGAAGTAACAGAAATATGTTTGTCATCCTTATGGCTCAGTGGCACCCATCAAAGCTTTATGCAGTCAACGATTTGATGAATGGAAAGAAAAATTTGGACCTATTGGGCTTACTTGCAAAGAGCTCACTGGAGACACTCAGATGGATGATCTTTTTGAGATTCAGCATGCCCAGATTATCGTTACAACACCTGTAAGTTGGTCACACCACTACATACATACAGAATATTTAACTACATTCTGTAGTTTTAGTGTACCGGTATGCAAGGTCCTCTCATCTGAATAAAACTGCTAAATTATGAGTATTACACTTAAGATGCTGACTTTACCAAAATCAAGGAGATCATAGGTCAAATATGAACAACCCACAAAGCAGATAAACATTTGCCAGCCACCTTGCAGTATTTATAATTATTACTCAAACTCATTTATGTTTTCTGCCCTGCTGGTTCTGTCAGTTTTTGTGGGATACATAGAAGGGATGTACCTTCAGAACAGCTAATGAATGGCTTATGCTAGTGTTGCCTCCTTTGGCTTCTTATATTAGTTTCATTAAAGTAAATTGTCTCTTTCTTTTAACCCAAGTATCCCCAAAGCAACATTTATGGGGAACAAACAAACAACATATACATTAATGGTTTAATGATACATGAAGACAAAAAGAATTACATTTTCACGTTTATTATAATTTTAACTGTTGCACATTACTGTGAAGAGTCTGCAAATATGTGTCTGCATTGGACCAATGAATCAATATAACCCTGGTGTCTTCTCTAGGAAAAATGGGATAGCATGACTAGAAAATGGAGAGATAATTCTTTGGTTCAGCTTGTCCGCCTCTTTCTTATTGATGAGGTAATACAATTATTATTATTATTATTTATTGTTTTATATAGCGCCATCAAATTCCGTAGCGCTGTGCAATGGGTAGACAAGACATAACAAGTAGTATGTAACACAACAATTTGACTTACAGAGACAACAGGTGAGGAGGGCCCTGCTGCAATGGATATTCAAATGTGTTTCAGTGTATGTATATATATATATATATATATATATATATATATATATATATATATACATACACTGAAACACCGTATTTATCGGCGTATAACACGCACTTTTTAAACCCAAATCCGAAGTTAAAACCCTACCTGCGTGTTATACGCCGATAAATCCTAGAGCTGCACGATTTGCAGCGACGCCTCCCTCACTTCCGTTCCTGCGGAGGGTGCGTGTTATATGCCGGTGCGTGCTATACGCCGGCAAGTACGGTATATATATATATATGCATTCTATGTGTTTTTGTGCGCTTCAAAAGCAGACAGAACAGGGATAGCCAATAAGTGGCTCTTTGGAAATGAGCTAGGTATTGGCAAGCTGTGTGCCACATTTAATAGCAACGGCTAAAATTTGAAATGAAGGTCCATTCTTTCTTATAATACAAAACGCATTTGGACTCCCATCCCGTGGTATATAACTGGTTGTTGAGAAAGTATGGTTCCCCTAGTATGTGGTTGTATATTGAGTAGTTTCCCTTTCTTCTCCATCAGCTGTTTTAATGGGCTATATTAAATATGTTGGACTTCAGTTGTATTGCAGTCGCAGTTAAATATGTGGGTACTATTGCATGTGTTTTTTTCAGGTTTTGAAACACTAAAATATAGGAAATAGGATTGAAACTGATGCTGCGGGAGGCAAGCTTAGCAGAAACGGAGTATTACATACATCTTAGTGTGTGTTTTACAATATATGTCTGTATGTTCACAGGTGCACACATTAAAGGATGAAAGCAGAGGAGCCACACTTGAAGTTGTAGTCAGTAGAATGAAAACAATGCAGTCTTCACTTTCACGCATTACCAGAGAATCGGACATACCAGTTCCTATGCGATTTGTGTCGGTTTCAGCAACAATTCCCAATGCTGAAGATGTATGTGTGTTGTCCATCATAGTTATAATAGATATTGCAATACTTTTCTTGCAGCTTAAACCTTATATTTCTACCATTGTTTAGAAATAAAGGGTATAGGGCAGGGGTGTCTAAGTTTTTTTCTGCAGTGGGCCACTTTATCAGAAATGTATGCATGCGTGGGCCGCACTCATTTTTGACTGAGAGAAAATATGGCCATTTAGCTTTATAATGCATATGCATACAGTGTTAATTTGGCGATAATGAAAAAAGCAGTGGACAAACAATTTTTTCATCAACTTTTATATGTCATTCTATCAATACCAAATTACTTAAACAGTAAAATAAAGTCAGTCCACAACCATTTAAAACAAGTTTAGCCAAATAAAACTGCACAAGGCTGGATTTAAGATGGCTGACACACACTGAGTTGATCAGGGCCGGATTAAGAGCATCATGGGCCTGGTGCTGAGGATTTTGGTGGCCATTTTATGGAAATAAATAAAATAGACAGAGTCTTAACGCATCATCCGCATCCATGTGTACTGGATAAAGATGACATCAGAGCTCGGCAGATAATATAAGATAGAATCTTATGTGATGGGTTTGGGAGTAATCACATAAGTCATCACACACATGACTTATTCCTACAGTAAGTGCCTAGAAACAGATGACCAAATACACACCAGGATAGTCTCTGCCACACCGACACCCAAACACACACACACACACACACACACACACCAGGACAGGCTCTGCCACCCAGACACACATACACCAGGACATCCAGACACACACACACCAGGACAGGCTCTGGCACACGGACACCCGCATCAGGATGGCTTAATTTACACAAAGCTTAAAAATGCTTTCCACACCACTTTGTTGTTTGTGTGTTTGCCCCCTTGTGTACTGATGCCCTAGAAGTGTTCTTCTATGTTGGTTTAAGTACTGAAAACAGAAAACGCACTTTAATTTGCTACGATGCTCTGCAACGTGTAAATGTGAAAAACAAACAAAAAATGTATTTTATATAATACAGATTGAGAGGCTCCTATGTGTGTGGTAGACATATACTTATATATATATATATGTATTCCCTTAGATTGCAGAATGGCTGTCAGATGGAAAACATCCTGCTGTTTGTATGAAAATGGATGAAACTCACAGACCTGTCAAACTTCGCAAAGTAGTACTGGGCTTTCCTTGTAGCAGTAACCAAACGGAATTCAAATTTGACCTGACTCTTAACTACAAAGTGGCTGGGGTTATACAGACTTACTCAGAACAGAAGCCAACTCTTGTAGTAAATATTTTATTGCCTACTATAGAATTTTAATAATGTAGGTCATTTTAGCTTTTGGAAATAAAATAATTTTTGGTTTTTAGTTCTGTGCCACAAGGAAAGGAGTGCAACAGGGAGCCACTGTCCTTGCAAAAGATGCTAAATTTATCATGAACATCGAACATAAGCAGAGGTTTGTATTATTATCATTATTATTATTAATGTATTTATTTGAAAAACCTTGTCAGTGCTTTCTTCACTTAACCATTTTAGAAAATAGCATCTTCCTTCTAAACATCTGAGCCCCAGGTAGGGGGCCTGTACTTCATTGGTTGATGGCAGACGAGCCCCTGCTGGCGACCAATAAAGTACAGACTTTTAAAATCCTGGTCCAACAACTTGGCCGGGAGACAGCTGGTCTCCCTGCTCCAACAGTTAAAGGTCCGTACAAGCGACTTTATTGGCCGTACGTACAGACTTTTAACTGTTGGAGCACGGAGAACAAGTTAACCCCTGACAATGAACCTACGGATTTCCGCTCCCATTATCCACACAGCATCACAGGGGTTCACAGGAGTAGTAATCCGTAGGTTCGCTGTCAGGAGTTAAAAAGGCCATGCGAGTGAGCCTATTGGTCGCCTGAGGGTCCTCCTCTGGCATCTACCAATAGAGTCGTTCTCATGGCCCCTTAACCCCTGACGGCGAACCTACAGATTTCCGCTTCCGCCAACCCCTGCAATGCTGCGTTGATAAGGTAGGCTTAATGGGGAAGGGACCAGGGAGATTAGTAGACAAAGACGAACACGAAGATTTTTCGTCTACTTTTTGCCGCCGCCACCGTTGTTTCTTCGTTTTCGGTATGAACGACAAAAATGCACTATTCATGTTCATTTTCATGTTCGCCTGAAAACAAATGCACGAGTCTAATAAACAGTACATGTAGGTGGGTACCAGCAGCGTAGGCCCAGGAGCAGTAGACATAGCAGAGATACAAGGCAGGAGACAATCAGCAATGATCTATGCAGAATTTAGTGGCATTTACTTTAATCAATTCTTGGAATCAGTAGTACCTTTGTTAAGAAAACAAACGGTAATCAATGCAATCTTCTTTGTTATTCTTCCAGGCTTCAGAAGTCTGCTAATGCAATAAAAGATGCAAAGCTCAGAGGTATGTATGTTATTTCTAATTTTTCATTCAATACTATGTACTGAATAACGGATACATAGCATGAATGGCTACTGTTTCCATCACAGATCTTATGTTATATGGGATTGGATACCACCATGCTGGAGTTGATGTATCTGACAGAAAAATAATTGAAGCGGCATTCAGAGAAGGAGATCTACCTGTACTTTGTAAGAATAATATTTGTTAGAATATGTTTTAGTGCAAATTTCAAAAGTTTTAAATAAAATAATAAAATAAGTTATTCATTATAATTTGAGCATTCAAATCGCACAGTCTTTGTTAAATAAAACTCAAGTTAGAGTGATTAATCTTAAATATCACTAAACTCGAATCTAGAAAAGCAGATTATCTACTACTTTGTTTTACTTATCACAGCCAAGGGGAATAAGGGAAATTTCCACCAGTGTATGTTTAGTGTTTGAGAACAGCCTTATGAAACTATATACAAAGATTTAAAATTCTTGCTTTTATATAGTCACTACCAGTACTTTGGCTATGGGAGTAAACCTACCAGCTCACTTAGTTGTCATAAAGTCAACAATGCATTATGCTTCAGGAATGTTCCAGGAATATAATGAAACAGATATTCTGCAAATGATAGGGAGAGCAGGAAGACCTCAGGTAAGCATATACCTTGTAGTAGCATAGTGATATAATTTGACAAACATGTTTTTAAACATTGTTTTCATCTATCCATCTATCAACCTTAGAATTTTTGTATATCTTTTTACGTTTTGACATTTGAGAATTGCACTAGTAAAGGCAAAATAAAACAATTTTGTTCTTTCTCTCGTTAAATGAGCAAGTGTATGCCATTCATGTATACCTTACATTTTAATAAATACTTGTTCTTAGTTTGACACCACAGCTACAGCAGTTATCATGACAAGGCTAAACACAAGGGAAAAGTATGTGCACATGCTAGATGGAGCAGACACAATAGAAAGCAGGTCAGCTTTTTTTTCTATTGCAGATGACTGTGCATGTACTGTACGAATAAAGCTATAATTACTCAATTATTCTTAGTATATATTTAATATTTTTGTATACAGTAATACTAAATTATCCATAGAGAAGCAAAAAGTTTCAAGTTTTACCATGTCTACTTAATACAGAGTTAAAAACTGTTATTTATTAACCTCTTAAGGACCAGGCTGCTTTTTATCTTTTGTACCAGGCTGTTTTAACATTTTTGCGGTAGGTCCAGGCAAATGCTAATAACTCTTTCCATGCCACTTGCTCATAAAAATAAACTTTTATATATATATATATATTGTTGGACATTTTTTTGAAGCATAGGAGGCTTTTTTGAAGCATAGGAGGCTATCATTGTAAAGTTTGGTAGAGGAGGGATAATGGTCTGGGGCTGTTTTTCAGGATTGGGCCACTTAGTTCCAGTGAAGTTCCAGTAAAGGGTAATGTGAATGCTACAGCAAGACATATTAGACAATTGTGTGCTTCCAACTTTGTAGCACCATTTTGGGGAAGCCCCTTTCCTGTTGTAGCATGACTGTGTCCCTGTACACAAAGCAAGGTCAATAAAGAAGTGGTTTTCCATTTAGTGTGGGGTAACTCAAGTGGCCAATACAGAGCCCTGGCCTCAACCCCACTGAACAGCTTTGGGATGAATTGGAACAGTGATTGCAAACAACTATGTCTCTTCCAACATCAGTGCCTGACCACACAAATTCTCTTTTGGTCAAATGGGAACAAATTCCAACAGACAAACTCTTGGAAACCCTTCCCAGGAGAATGGAGGCTGTTATAAAGGGGGGGTCAACTCATATAAATGTCCATGGTTTTGGAATGAGATGCCCAACAAGCTCATAAAGATGTGATGTCAGATATCCACATACTTTTGGTCATATAGTGTAATTTATCATTGATCCTCTGTTTTCTTTTATTTTTTTGTTTAATTAGCACACAATTGAAAGTTATTCACTGATTGATATCACCCTGCTTATCTACGGAAATTCTAAAAAGATCATTCACGATTCTTAAGGGGGTTTATAAACTGTGGATTACCACCCTTTATACAGCAAATTACTCACATTTTGTACCCTTTCTTATTTCAAGCTGTCCTAGTATTCATTGTAAACAAAAACATTTTTTAAACTACTTTTGAGCACCCTTTTTGAGCTTCACTTGTCATTTGGTTTAATTATAGTGATAATAAAATTATCTTATGTGTATTTCTGTGTTGTATCTATACAAGTGTTTATTTTGGTGCAGTTTCTCATATATCATCATTCTATCACCAGTCTGCATAGACATCTAGTGGAGCATCTGAATGCAGAAATAACACTGCATACTGTCACAGATGTTAATATTGCTTTGGAGTGGATCCGATCTACTTTTCTGTACATCAGGGCTCTAAAAAACCCCACTCATTATGGTATGTTTTTACATCTATGACACTTCTTAAACAGAGAGAATACAAAAACAGCCCAATTTTTCAACGGAAATAAAACTGTATTTTTAGAGGGACACTCCAGCCATCACAGGCACTTCAATGCATGATACGTGGCCACTTAAATTTTTTTTTATTTAATCTCTTGCAAATGCTTGGGGGATTCTGCAGAATTCCCTCTATATGCATTTCCTCCTTCCCCTAACCCCAAGCTATTTTGCAGAGATCTCCTGACAAGTCATACACTTATCTCCAGTCAGTTCCAGTGTTGGCATGGCAAACGCTGCGCACTCGCATTCCCGTCTTCCTTTTGCAATGGTGTCAGGGACGGTACGCTATCCCTTTAATTTTAGGTTTTTGTTTTTTTTGTGTTCTGCAATAATTTGTGGACGAGCCCTTTTTAAAGATTTTATTTCCTTAATCCTTTATTTAAAAAATATCATTTATTGATTGTGTTTGGTTTTTGAAAACTGCCTGTGAACATTCAAAATTTGTATTTTACTGCATGCATTCTTTAAGTAATGAAACTTGAAAATGAGACTTCCATCTCACTTGAAGGGACGGTTTCCTTTACTGCACCATGCAGCCTCATCAATGAAGATTGCATATTGAAGTACTTTGTATGTAGTTTTTATATACATTATTTAAAGTTAATGTAAAAGCCTTACCCTTAGGAGACTCTCCAGAGCTGCATCACACTGCCCCCTGCCCGATCCATTTTATGTGAGGCAGCAGCATATCACATGTATTCCAGCATAGCATTATCATTCATACATTTATGCTAATGCAGCTATAAATTGCTAAAATATTTTCTGTTATTTCTTAGGTTTTCCAGAAGGATTAGATAAAATGGGAATTGAAGCAAAGTTGCAAGGTTTGTAGACAGTTTGCTTCTAATCAGGGGTCTAATATATTTCAACAGAAGCTAACTTCCAAGAAGTTTTTTACTTACATTACTACATATGGCATTATTTTTGGTTAACAGCACAACAAGGAACAACTTACTAAATTCCATCTTCAAAGTAGAATATTAATGGAGTGGTAGATTTCTTTTAAATATATGATTTAAATAAGAATTTACAACATATGTTGGATACAAATCTGCTATATGAGAAAATCCTGAAAAATCTTATTTAGGGGATTTTAAAAGATTGCTGATTAACAGCATAAAAACGTTGAATGAATGGTCAATTCTGTTTTCTACGATTTTTCAGTAATAAAAATAAGAATGGGATATATTGCTTGTATTTGTGCTTCCAAATTAACCGGAAAATATATTTTTTATTTGAAACAGAGCTTTGTTTAAAAAATCTAAATGATTTATCTTCCGTGGGTCTGATTAAAATGGACGAAGAAGTCAATTTTAAGCCAACAGGTATTACTTTGGCAATACAGCAGTTATGAAGTTTACCACATTTGATTTGAAATAAAAGGAATTATCAATGTTCTGATGCTCATACTTTCATTTTATAGAAACAGGGAAGCTGATGGCATCATACTACATTGCCTTTGACACAGCAAAATTATTTCATACAATTAGTGGAACTGAGACACTCTCAGAAATGGTGAGGATGTTTATAATGAAATAAAGATTTACCACTTCTTAATAAAATTTTGTCAGTCAATTACTTATGTACATGATAATAACTGCAAGCTGTTCCCTGGACATAGCATAGCCTTGAAATCTACTTAGTGCATCCTGCACCCAGTATGCCATCAGATAATTAATTAGATGAAATGCTCAATGATCAATGGATTAAAAAGTATTATTATAGTATCATTATTTGTTACTGCAAATAAAGAAAGCATAGATCTATTATTTCAAGAAAAAATGATAATTATGACAGGCTGACAGGAAAGGGGGTTTAATGAAAAGTAATTAAGTGTTTAGCAAAAGCGCTCTTCTTGATTCACCTGTGACACTGAACCTGAGCACAATAAGTATACAATTCAATAAAACATTTCCAGCAGTATTTAACCCCTTAACAACCAGTTATGCATGAGGATACATCACAAAAAACTGGTCCCTGAGTACCAAGGATGTATCCCTGTACATTATGGGGTTTAGGCACCAGCAGAAGTAAATTCAATGAAATCTAATGAAAGCCTGGTCTCCCCTCTAACAGCTGGGGCCAAAATTTGTGCTGATTGAGGGTGACGTTGTCCTCATTGGTCACCATTACCTTCTATGGGGATTTACATTCTCAAACAGACATTGGGCATCTTCTGCTAGCAATGTCATCGCTGACGTCGCCAGGGAATATCTTTGATGCTGCAGGTCTCCTGCCACAGTAATTCACTGACTGATCGCACAATGTATGCTGCAGCACTATGGCAGAGATGTCACTGGGCTGCACACCGCGATCAGAGGGCTCCACATTTGAATCCGCTGATTGCTGTAGGGGGGAACCCCACAGGGAACTCGATTGTTGTGCAGGGGAACCCTAACAGGTGATGTCTCCAGTGACATCACAGGGATTGGCCTGTGCTAATAGAGAACTTACAAAAGACCCCAAAGTGGATCTCTATACATTGTGCACTGCTCTCAAATACACTCCCCAGTTACCTTAAAACAATTAAAAAAGCTAAAAAGAGATATACAAAAAAATATGCTTGTTTTTTTAGGGAAGAAATATGGGGTCATTTGAATTGGGCAGCAGCCAAACTAACTTGGGGGATACTGCTGAACATAAAATAGTGTTGTTTTCTGCAGTCGCTTATTTTATGGGCAAGAGATAAAAAGCAACGTTCAATGTATGTGTAAGTTTAGAAGAGATAGGAAATAAAATGGCTGCCTGAAAAGTGTCAAAGTGGCCCTAGTAAAATACAATTTACACCTACACCTAGTAAAAAGGTGTCAGTTATATATAGTTTTAAGTGGTGGTTTTAATTTTTGAAAAATGTGATGCACAAATTGTAATATTTGCCCTATAATGGCCAAGATATATGAAAATCTGGGACATATAAGATGGATTCCAAATATATTCATATATTTTGGGTATTTTTTCAAATTAGCTCTAGCTGTGTACAATTTCTGTACATGTAAAACTGTTAAAAATGTGTTATACAAAATAATGTCTTATATATACGATTATGATTTCAAAAGAAAGCCCTATTTGCTGAAAAAATATAATTTGTGCAGGTACACTAATTGAGAAAGACATAGTAAAAACATAAAAATTGTTCCTGTCCTTTAGTTAAAAACACTGTTCCTTAAGGGATTGATAAAGTTAACTTTGTTGTTATTATTGTTGTTGTTATTATACATTTTTTTTAAAAATATTCTTACTATATATAAATTCATTACAGGTTGCAGTGTTATCAGCGTGCAAAGAATTTGCAGATGTACAGCTGAGAACCAATGAAAAAAAAATATTGAACACTTTGAATAAAGACAAAAACAGAGTAACCATTAGGTAAGAAGGGACTTCAAGTGAAAGTCTAAGGGCAGAAAGATAAATCATCAATCAGTGTTGGAGGTGTCTTATATATTCACAGAACTTACATGTGCAATAATAGTACGAATAAAGGGTATGTTTCTGTAATGTCCAAGTGTCCCTGCTTTTGTAGAACAGCCCCTCTAAAGCTCACCTTTTAGTAGGATCACACTACAAGTAACTTTTTAGTAGTAAATGTACTGTTAATCTGCATAAGTAAGCAGTGATCAATATTTTTAATATTGATATAGTTGCATTGTGACAAAAAAACAATATAAACAATATTATTTCAATTTTATACATATATAACAACATTTAGGTACCCGATGGAAGGGAAAATAAAATCAAGAGAAATGAAAGTGAATTGGTAAGTATAATCTACAAATATATTATTAGTTTTAAGTGGAGCTCAATCATTAAAAAAAAAAAGTTTTTCTCTATTGTCAAGAGGCCATTTGATCACCACATAAATCTTTTTATGGCTGCATCAAGTATCCGGAATACAATTTGGTAGTTTTTTTTTCTTGTAGTCTGAATTGCGGTTATGGGAATATTTCTGTACTTTTACCAGGGATTAGAGTAGTACGAGTATGCAAATCAAGCCATACTAAGTATTTTGAATATGTGGTTAAATGGGAACTTAATTTTGATTTCTAGTATCAGAGTAAAAAAAAGTTTTAAACATTATTTTGCATAATATAATAACGCTGCATATTAGCCATTTGTATGTGTTCTAGTGCTATTTTCTTTGCTGAATCTACTGGATAAACACCCTGATTATCATACTGTCTTGGAGTAAACAATATAATGGCTCAGACACCAGCCTGATATTTTAACTAATGAAAGTCTATAGAGAAAAGGATTTCATTGTGCAAACATTAGTATTGCCCTAAAGAATCAGCTCAGTGCAGTGATCTACAATGTCACAAGACTAGCAACAATGGCATCCTTCATGTCTGCAGATAAATTACATTTATTGGGGAAAAATAAATAAAACCAGGTTTTTGTCAATGTTAACTTGTTTTACTGTTTGCAGCACTGTAGTTTATGTTCATGGGGATTTTCTTTTCCATGGAGCTACCCTTTTAAGCAAAATGTAGTTCTTTGAATATGTGACCATCATCCAGGTTTGAACCGGAGAACTCCAGGAGAAGCGTGCTACTCCGGTTCTCCAGGTAACCCACCGAGTCCTCCTAGGTCCTTACACTACCCAATCCCTACCCGTTTCCCCCATTAAATGGTGGTGTTTCCACTGACACCGCCAGGAACGCCCACTGACGTGAGCAGTCTTGGCCGCATCTTGCAAGGTTACCCCCCAAGTGTACCCCCCAAGTTCCCAGGTATGGTTACTATTACAAGAGACTTACCATGAAAGCAGCTTTATTTTTGTATATATTATTTATTATTGTATATAAGACTGTATTTGAAATTGTAAGTTTGGTAAATTCTCCTGTTATTGTCTCATGGGGCACTTGAGCTATTTTAGTAACACACTTTAAAATGAATATGTGTTGTCGTGGGGTGAAAAGACCTTGAAATATAAGACTTATAACGTTGCATTAACCCCAAAACGTTTAGGTGTTTGTGTAATGATATTATCGAAGCTTAGTAATGAACATACCTGGGAACTTTACAAAAATTTTGCATGGTTTTAAAAATGTATGAATTGATGGGGTAAATCGAAATAGCTGGGTTCAAGTATATCCCAAAAATAGGACATGGGCACAGACTGACCAGATTCCAAGAAAATGCACACCTCGCAAAGGTGGCCTTTTACCTCCCAAATAACCCGACAAACCCATGCATGGGGCAGATCACTGTACTCATATTGGGGGGTGTTTAACAGTGACATATACCAGGAGCAGTAAATTCATACCCAAAGTAAAATGTGTGTGAAAAAAACACAGGCTGAGGTAAACTGAATAAGCCAGCTTCAAACATACCCCAAATAACACATGGGGCAGGATGACTAAATGTAAAAATTCCGATTTGAAAAACACACACTTCCCAAATGTGGCTTTTTAGCCCCCAAACAACCCAACAAACCCATGCATGGAGGGTATTGCTGTACTTAGGAGATGCATTGTGGTGTTGTTTTGCTGTGGCATATACCAGGTGCTGTGAATTCATACCTAATGTAGAATGTCAAAAAAATAACAGAAAAAACTACTGCAAAGGTTGATAAAGGCTGTTGGTAAAATGTATGCATGGAAAGAGTTAAAATACCAGCATTTGAAATACCCTGGGGTATCAAGTTTTCAAAAATATACAGTTCGATGGGGTAAATTGCATTGGCCGGCTTCAAAGATGTCCTAAAAACAACAGCATCTAAAGAAAGCTCTTCTTTGTGTGGGTTCAGTAAATAAGAAAGAAAATTACAGCTAAACACGAGCGCCACAGAAATGTTAAAAAAAAGCCAATGTCACAAAGGGTACAAAAAATTATAAGACATTGTCACAAAGTGGTTAAATAATGTATATGCATACAAAAAGTGTAATCATACGATTGATTTGAATTTCTTATAGTCTCATCCAAGCGCAACTTGGGTGTATTCCTGTTCAAGACTTTTCACTGACGCAAGATATGGCAAAGATTTTCAGGCATGGTGTAAGAGTGACAAAATGTATGTATTTTGGATTTGATCTTTCCTTCTCTTTTTAAAAATGAGCACAATGTGTTTATTCTGTGAATATTAGCAGCTAGGAAAAAAGGTAATAATTAATTACATAATTATGTGGGAGAAAGGGCATTTTGTCATTATCTGCCAAATGTCTTAACCCCTTAATGACAAATCCCGTACATGTACGGGCTCAAAATGCATTGTTTTCAATGGGTTTTGGGACTGCCCATTGTCCTTAAGGGGTTAAACAGATCACAGGCTAGTGGAGAAAAATCTGTATGTTAAATACCACATGGTTCAAAATAAGACTCAGCTAATAAGATCAAAGCTAAATAACTAATTGCTATTTGCCTATGCCATTTCCCTTGCAAATGCACATTCCGTGTACATACATTTCATGTATGTCTAAAAACAAAATAAAAACCTGCACAGCCATTATACTTTGCCTGTGTATGAACCTTTTTTAATATGATGAAACATAGGGGTCAGGGGCAGGAGACAGGGATAAGGAGAGGCAGGTCTATTCACTAAAGTGCAAGTAAATAAATAAATCTAACTTAACCCCTCCATCCCATGGGACAGGGATGGCGTGGGGGAACGGTACAGGATCTGTGACCCTCCAAAGGGGATTATTTTTTCACATTTAGCCCTTCTCATCCCAGAGGGAAAGGACAGGAGGCAAGGATGGACTCCTAAGGGGCATTTTTGAAACGTTAACTCTCCCATTCCACTTGGAACCAGATGAGGGTGAGAGAAAGGCATGGCTTTTAGCAAGGATAAGCAGCAGGGGATTTAAAGTGGTAAATACCCCCAGTGTTATTTATATTCCATCCTTGGTTAAAACAAGGTCCTCCTTTTTGTTTGTTTTAATTATTGTTTAATTGTTTCCTTTTTTCTTCTTTCTATAATGTAGCCGAGTGGGGGTATTTTGAGAGTTATAGGCAAGAAGATGCAAGTTCAATAGACTTCTTAGCGAATATAAATTTCAGAAGGATACCTGTGCATGTGAACTAACTTTTCCATACACTTTTTCATACATGTAACACTAAAACCACATTATTTCTATCTATACCACACTGAAAATGTTAGATTTTATTTACAGGGAACCAGCATATTCTATAGTGGTATTTTAATGACATTAAAAATTAGGATATACAAAATTGACATTAATACGTGTTAAGACTTACTGGTACAAAAGGACAAGAGGGCTTTGTTCTAGCGAGCTTACAATATATTAAGAAGTTGAACAAGAATAAGACAGTTTAGGTGAGAATGATTTGATTGTAGCAAGAGTCATGCAGATAAATCAGTGACCTGGTGATGTTGAAGATGGAGAGAACAGATGGCTTCTGTCAGGATGCAGGTTGTAGGTATTAGAAGATTGTATGTTTCTATTGACTGGGTTTTTAAGTAGTGTTTAAAGTATAGTTGAAACATGAGTATAATCCTGGAGAAAGTAACGGTTGAAGAGAGATGCAAATTGAGGGCAGAGCAAACGGTGTGATTAGGAGAGTACTAATATATCTAATGTAACCCTCTGGTATTCAAATTGTACATACACACATTTTCTAAATTGCAGCCCAGTGTTTCAAATACGTTTGTGCATTGTGTGTGATGTAGTTTGATTTTTGCATTCTTCTGATTGCTTTTGCAGGTTTATCTGAGTTTTTAGCATTACAAGAAGGGAAGTTTGTCGCATTTTTGAATGCAACAATCCTTGGAAAGTGCTTCAGATGCAAACTATGGGAAAACTCATCATATGTATCCAAGCAACTTGAAAAAATTGGTGTGTGACATAAACATGATACATTTAAACAACAAGAGGTATAATCGATAGAAACTATAGATGGAGCAGATCAATATACACACACACACACACACACATATATATATATATATATATAAAATAAATCATGCTTTCAACAATAGGTATGCTAATTTATGTTTATTTTATCATTTAACAAAATGCAAAATGTGTGAACAGAAGAAAAATCTAAATCAAATGAATATTTGGTGTGACCACCCTTTGCCTTCAAAACACCAATTCTATGTACACTTACAGTTTTTTATGAACTCAGCTGTTAGGTTGTAATAAACATCTTTTAGAACTAACCACAGATCTTCTGTCTATTTAGGCAGCCTAAGTTGCTTCTCTCTTTCTTTATGAAATCTCAGACAGACGCGGTGATGCTGGGTTCAGGCCTCTGTGGGGGCACTGAAGGTAGTTCTGCAGAATAATTTGGGGCCAATCAGATGCCTCCCTGATGGTATTGCATGATGGATATATACCTGCCTGTACTTCTCATCATTGAGGAGAAAATTAACACTGACCAAATCCCCAACTCCATTTGCAGAAATGCAGCCCCAGACTTGCAAGAAACCTCCACCATGCTTCACTGTTGCCTGCAAACACTCGTGTTTGTGCTGTTTTCCAGCCCTTTGGCAAACAGCCGCTTGGCCTTGTTTAAAGCCATTCATAAAGACCGCTTCTGACAAGACTTCTCCAAACAGATGGGTGTACCAGGTTCCCACTGTTTTCTGGCATTGCTGAGCTGATGGCACTGCTGGACATAGTCCGACTGTAAAGGGAAGTAGGCATGATGTGTCTTTCATCTGCTGCACAAAGTTTCCTTGGCTGACCACTGCATCTATGGCCTTGAACATTGCCTGTTTCTTTGTTCTCCTTCGAAAAACACCTGGAAATTTCTGCCTGGGAGAAACCTTGCTGAAGCAGTACCTTGTGTCTTGTTGCTGTGCTCAGTCTTTCTATAGTGTAAACCTTTAGACATTAAACTGTATTGAGCAACCTTACCTTCTTTGGCTGTTCCTCACTGAATTGTAATCCCTTCTACACAGATTTTGCTTTAGGTAATGATTGTATTTCAACCTACATATCAAATTGGAGATCATTAGCACCTGATTGATATAATTGTTTAGTCATACACCTAATTATAAGCCTACAAAATGCATGACTTTGTGCAAGTGTACTTTGAAGAATTGGTGTTTTGAAGGCAGTCACACCAAATACTGATTTGATTTAGATTTTTCTTCTGTATCACTCGCTTTGTATTTTGTTAAATGTTAAAAAATGAACGACTAAAGGTGCTGTTCCACATAAATGTTTTCCCCAGCTTTGTCACATTTTTATATTTATATGAAACAACTATGGTATGCATCTTATATAAGCCTGTTCCTTTTTTTTTTTTTTTTTTTTTTTAAAAAAAACATACCGTTCTGTTGTATTTTCTTGTTGAAAAGATTTTAGCAGGGCCTCCTGTCTCTATTCATTGCTCAGCCTGCCATTTCTGACATAACATTAGGAGCGGTACCTTTAAGGCCTTCTTACTTATGGGATATCATTCCCATCACACCTATCACACAAACACCCCACTCAAAAACACTAACTCCCCATTACTGGTTAATGTGGCCTTTACTGTGAATAAGAATCTGTTTCACATACATGAGCATGATATGGCAGTAGGTGGTCAGACTGCTGTGATCTAATACATAGATGAGGGCTTTGGATGAATGACAAGACTCTGTTTCTAGGCAACTGTAGTATTTCAAAAAACGTTTTAAACACTGGTTTTAAGTCACATGAAGCAGTAAAGAGAGAACCAAATTGACATCTGTATGATGCTGAACAGGCATCAGGGGATATTTGTCAGAGGACTCCTAGGTGGAAGCACCTTTAACATGTCTATTTTCTATGGCATTCTTGCTTTACAGCGTTTTTTCACAACTGCTTAAAACTTTTGCACAGTGTTGGGAATACTACAATTCTTCTGTACAATTCTGGTACTTTTTTCATTTACCCATAGATACTTACAACATAATTAATCCTGGTTCCAGAAAGTGTCATGCCCATAAATCATATGTAAGGGACAAGAAGGGAGCCACAGGCAATGACAGTGACCATCATACAAAGCAAGTTTTGGTCCCCCCCAAAAAAAAAAACTAAAGGAATGCCCTCACATAACCAAGTACTCATCAAATAATTTACTTTTGTCATGGAAGGTGCTTCTGTGACATAATGCACATGTATGAACATACTCATACGCAGCTATGCTTAATAAGCTCAACCAAATGCATTCAGCAATATTCCCACATAAATACAAATACAGCTGCATTTATATACACAGATCCAGGCTTCTACCTATAGAGTAGGATGCTTGCCTTTTGCTTCCAAGCAGAGAGCCATGCAGTTTCCAGTCTTACTGACTGTAACAAGTTTCTGGTTATGCCTGTACCTGTTCAGTAACCATATAAAGAAAAATTCACCACCTGCTGTGAAGGAACAGACATTTTAGATGTACATGATCAGGTGTTGGTAGAGGTTTTTAAATGTTTGCTTTTGGAAAAAACTACAAATGTTACACTTGTTAGACTTGTTAGACTTGTAGCCTTGAGAACGCCACAAAGCATCAAGGACGTCTTTAAATTAAAAGCTGGAAATATAATTTCATATAACAAACATGCCATGGTTAAACGTCTGTATGTTACTGTTATTTTGGTGTAAGCTGTTGTGTGACAACTAAAATGTCACTACTACTGACAGGTGTTACATTGTCAAATGCTATGGTAAATACCGGACTCACAACATTTAAGAAGATTGAAGATACCAATGGAAGAGAACTTGAACTGGTATGTAAAAGTGTTTAAAAATATGAAGAAACTCATTACAATTTAAAAAAAGACCCAGTACCTTTAACTGTCCAGATTACAGTTTATGTCGTTGACCTTATAAGGCATACAGACACCCAAACAAATTACTAAGATATGTTATATATTTTAATACTTGAGTGGGCAATATTTATTGTTCATCTCTATCATATTTACATCTTCATTCCACATCATGTTTATTTTTCCTCATAATTTTAATAGTAATATGCTTTTCTATATAGATTGTTAATAGGCACCCTCCATTTGGAAATCAAATAAAAGAATCAGTAATGTATCTCCCAAAGTATGAACTTGGATTTGAACAGGTAAAAATAATAATTTTGTGCAGTGTGATTTGTGTATGTATATATATATATATATATATATATATATATATAATTCTTTCCTCATAAAGTGTTGGTATACAAAAGTCTGATGGTTTGTTATACTTTGCAGGAATGTCCAGTAATGTGAAGTGTTACAAATGGGTGTATTCACTAAGAAGTTGAGTGGTCAGTCAAGTTAAGGGCTAACTTGATCAGACTTTACTCCAGTTGCATGTCCCTGCACGCTAACACTTGCAAAACAACTGATAGATTCACTAAACTGTTGTTTGTGAGGACATGCAAGTGCCTAATACGTGAGGATATTTAAGTTCAAGGTCCTGACCTGTAACTTGCAAAATCACCCCCCCAACTACAGTAGTTTTATATATATATATATATATATATATATATATATATATATATATATATATATATATACTGTTGTCTTGTCCATGTATGATGTAGAGGTACCATGACAAGCCAAGACCCTGCATGGGATGTGCTATGGACAAATAGGTGAGGTGGCAGCACAAGAGCAGGCATTAAGCCCCAGATGCATAGAGGCATGGATCTACCAAAGTGCGGACTATGTAGAGGGGCCTTTGAAATGTGGTAGTAGACAAGGACCAGAAGATAGCAGTGGTGATAGATGTAGCGGTGCCAAGTGACAGCAACATCATGAAGCAGTATGAGTTGGAGAATTACCAGGGCCTGAAAGAGGAAAGTGAAGGCTAAAATAGTCCCAGGGGTTATAGAAGCACCCAGAGTGGCGCCATCCGACTCCAGGAACAACATCAGAAAAGTCTGTCAAGAAGAGTGCAGTGCCAGGAACAGCTAATATACTGTGCAGAACCCTCAGGCTTCTATAGAGAAGGACCCGAGGTTCAGGAAGACAACATTTGTTTTTATACGGTACTATGGGCAAAATACTTTAAAGTAAGAATACTTTTAATTTATTTTTTATTTTTATGATTTAACATAATGCCAACAAAGTACAAAAAAAATCATTTTGGACAAAATGTTCTTACAATGCACTTAGTTTTTTTGACTGTTCAGTTTAAATTAAAATTTGGTTATATGTATTTGTCCTAAATTTGTCAACTTTTCCTTTTGTCTTTAGTTGGCACGGTATGGTCCAACTATGGCAGAAATTGTTATCACCGTTCTATTAAAGAACTTTGAGCAATTACAGAGGAAAAGAACTGCCCCGGATTCACACCATGTAACACTTATTATTGGAGATGCAGATAACAAGGTCATTTTTAAGCAGAAGATTAAGTAAGTCATCTCTCTGTATGATTGTGGACAGTTGTTTAAATTGAACACCCTATAAATATTTTTTTTTACTGCTTACTGGTCTAAAAAAATATAAATGAATGACCCTTACACACTTTCAAGTCTGTTGTCAACTTTTGTAATTATAAACAGGTCTATATGTTAACATGCAAGCCTCCAAGTTAAATTCTTACATTAGCAAATACATTTCAAACATACATTTATTCCAGTTTTTAGATAGTGGCAAATGGAGTTATGGTAGCTAAGCAGGTTTTGTGCTGTTGATGACAACTCGTAGGCATAACATTATGCCTATTAAACACCACTAATAATGTATTAGGCTGGTGCTACTTTGGTTCACTAATGCAATCTACCACTGATCAACTTTATATCTAGAGAATGAACCTCCGGGACTCTTTTTGTAATCCTTCCTATTTTTTCTACAGCAGTACAGAGAACAGAAAAATGCTGTTTGACATTTCAGTTTAAATTATTAAAGCTATGCTATTTATTGCAGTGATTCTGCTCTTTTAAAAACTGGAACCTGGACAAGAAAAATTGAAATCAAAAGAGCTTCCAAATCAGAGGACCTTAGTGTAAACCTAATCAGCTCAGAATATGGTAAATACATGTTTTATACAAAAATAAAAATATTTTACTAAAATTTCCTGAAGAGCATCAAAAAATAATTTTAATATCCACATAGTTCTGTAGTGTACGTATGGAAAACTATATTATATTTCTTTGTTATTTACTAGCAAGATAGAATTTAAAACACTATGTTTTCACAATATAACACATGAAATTAGAAGATATTGGTAAATTGTATGAAAAATAGATACAGTCATAGAAAAAAACAATAGCAGTTGCAGCAAAGTGAAATATAGTTAAATACTGTGTATCATTGATTTATTATATTAAGAAGAATATTAAAAACTGTTGCAAAAGCACTTATACTTTTGTGCTAAAGATACCTCAGTATTTCTTTAAAAGTAGCATACTTACTAATAATAATTGTAATGCAGAGTGTGGTTTTGATTCCCAAAGTTGGGCTTGATATTCAACAAAACTTCAACGTTTTTTACCTTGGACCAAGATTTGCTACAGAGATGGAAGATCAACACAAATCTAGAAGTGCACTTTCTGATGCAAGCAGCCAAAACGCTAGAACTGGTAATTCATTAAATGATGTACTTTTTGGGGGTTAAATGGGATTGAATGACAAGCAGTTATGTTATGGCATCAAATTAAAATATTTGGGGGGGTTAACATATACATAACAAAGATATACTTACCTATATAGATACAGCAGAAGTTGAGTACCCAAAGTTTTTGGTTTTATAAGTGCCACAATCTAGTGTAGCTGTAAAGCCTACTTTTTATTCTGAACTTGTCAGGAGCCAGGCTTACCTTGCCGGAGGGTGGCAATGCACTCGCTGGTTCAAGATCTGTATTTCATAGGGCATGCGCATGCAGAACCATCCCCTAAACGGGGTCATATGCAATTTGTATGTCTGCAGAGACATACTTATATTGTTTGGTACCTACAACAGCCCGATAGAACCACTTAAGGATACAGTGAAGACTTTGTAAAGCCCATACACTTAGCACCATTTTTGTAGAACCACTTGCCAACAGTTCTGACGCTTGGCCACACTAAAGCAAACCACACAATATTAATTCTAGAGCATCATTAATGCATGGCTGTAAATTTAATATATCAATATCTTCAACATGGCTTAAAATAAGATTGTGACACACTATGAACTTTTGTAACTACATACTGTTCACACACTTAACCTATATAATGGTCTTATGAGTCCACATTTCTCAAAGCTTATCACTTAATGCTAACCCCCTCAACCACTGTCCCATTCTACTCATCTATTTAAGTGCCCTGTTTCTTAGTCTGCTATTCAATCAGAAAATGAGACCTCTGAGGTCCCAAAAGTATGTGACATTTTTTCTGTGTTTGGCCAATTAAAGGAATCAATGGTTACTAAAGACACTTGGACCAATACAGCTATATCACTTTTGCATATTCTGGGGTACTGTATGTGCACAATAGTGCAACCCAACAGATTATATAAGGGTACAAATGTAAAAGCACATAGTGATGACTGCCTAAAAGATTTAAATGTTGCTTTTTTTATGCTCGGAGAAGAGAGTCTCACGTTTAAGTGTAAACCCAAGGCATCCGTCTGGGATTACAAAAGAATGGTGGTTGGCAGCAGATGGGCAGCCGCATTACACTGCAGAAAATATGGTATTGCTATTACCTTATAGACTCCGCAATATAGCAATAGTGAACCAGTTTGTTAAGAACAATAAATCTATATAAAAAAAATTTTTTTATGTTGTTCAGGTGGTGACATTACCATATAATACCAATTCAAAACACATAAGTATTTCTCACAGGGAGTACAAGACTTAACTAATTATGAACCATAAGTGTCTCGAAGAGGGAGTGTTCCTTATTCCAACTTTGCCATTACAACTCACTTTTGAGTGGTGTGGGGGTACCATTAAGAAAAGGTGAAAAGTCAGAGGATGGAATTATTCACTAATTGAAAAATCAAGCTTAGTTGCATACCATTAGCATTTTCACTTAATTAGTGCACAGTGTTCTTCAGGACCTACTAGCAGTAGTTATGGTCAGCATAAACAAGTATAATAAAATATACACAGACTAGTCAGTAGTTCCTTCTGTCAGAGGATAATTATTTTAATCTATCCAACTCATTCATGCTGATTAAACTAGACTTCAGTTTAGTTCTCTATAGTAAAAAAAAAAGTTTGTACAACCAAATAACATAATATAATTAACTTTCATTTCATGAATTTAAATTAGCGACATTTGAAATTCATGCTTTAGTTTTTATTTTTTACTAAAAATGTAGGATCTTGTGGCACCCAAGCAGCAATAAAAAACAGGATGAGAGAATGCAATCATCATTGTCGAAACAAAGATGCCTGTGGACACGATTGCTGTAAGTTGCAAAATCTTAATGCAGCAATAAATATAAAAGCAAAAATGACATTTTGAGCTGAGACTAGAAACATAATTCACGTTATAAATTATGGTTTTCAGAGCAGAAATATGTAGATATGGATATAACAACTTTAATTAGATTGCAGAATATTCTATAGTTTTATTGCAGATGTTGCAATGTATAAATCTGTTGTGATATTTATGACATCCTAGGATACTATTATACAAATGGAGTTTCCTACATACGGTTAAAGATGAGATGACTTATTTGCTTATTGCAGATATTGATCAATGCATTGTAACAGACATTTTTTAGCACTGTATAAATCAAAAAGTTATTAAAATCTACAATTGTCTCCTGCACCAGTAGCTTGATATTGATACTTGTTGTTATCCAGTCATCCAATAATGTATGAACACACAGCCCATGAACACCCACGTCCTCTCATCTTTAAAGGTTTAGACCTCTTTCAGATATATATATATATATATATATATATATACATATATATATATATATATATATATATATACACTTCTTGTACAAGCTCTGTAGCTCTCATGTTCTAGTCAATGGGCATTGAGCTCAATCAATTGGATTATTAGCAATCAATCACTTCTGAGCTATCTGAGCACTGGTACTTGCCAGTATATATGTAGTTGGCTGCAGTCCATCCAAGAATTGTCCTATGGAGAGTGCTCTTTATTTTGTATTGGCGAATATGGCCCATACACTACAAGTATATGGTCCATAAGAACTTTAATGTCCTATTTAGTACTATGGGGTTCTTCAATGTAACTGCATCCTGCTTCAATACCGTAGCATGTATTGAATACTCACATGTATGCATTATAATATAATTTGTTATTTACAAATTATAGGTAAAACTGGAGTCACTCAAAAGGCTGACATTAAGACAAATTCAAACTTTGCTTCATACCTCACTGATCTGAGGATTCGAAATTCAGTTTCATCAGCTCCACCAGTAAAGAGACTAAAGGTAACATGATCAAAAAAGCCAGGATGGCGAAATTCAAAGGGTATCTCGTTATATAAAATGCCTTTTGCAAAATCAGCATATGGATTACATAATGAATCTTACATTAGCCCACATAGTTAAACCAACCTCATGCAGCGAAAGACCAGTTGAAGTAATATGCAAAAGAGCAACCCCCCACTGTGACATCCACTACATTGCTGCTCAGGTATCTGATGTTTAGGAAATGGGGCATTTGTAAAATGATTTAACATGTTTGTTATAATTCAGTGCTGTAATAATTAGCTTTAAAGTATTTTTTATATCCAAATGCTTAGTAAACTTTTGTTGTCTTTGGCTAAACATCTAATCAATACAGTAATGAAATGTGATTACATTTGACAATATTTTAGACTTTTGCTTTATCTAGTTGAAATAGGTCAAATGAATTCCAACTGTTTTTTCGTAACCGTCTTTGAAGATCATTTTTGACGGTGCAGTCTGAAAATTATTTAATTTACATTTCTTATAATTCAGCATCAATTCTTGTTGTGATCTTTATAATGTAAAGCAAATTATCTCATCTATCTGACTTGAAATGTTTTATGTGAATTTGAGAATTTGTTAAAAGCATTGTTTCTTGACATTTAACAAAAAAAAATTGATTTTCTAAACAGATGCAAATGGAGAGTGAGAACAATATAATGAATCTACAGACATTTGTCTACACACCAAAAGCTTCAATCACAGCATCATTATGGTAAATATAAGTTATAAAAAAATGTTTTGTTATACCTATGGAAAAGGAAGAACTTTTTGACAATAAATATACTTGTGGATGTCTACCACGGCTGGACAGGTAATTAAACACCAGTGGCCAATATGTGACACATATGAAGGCACTGGCTGTATATACACAGCCCCACACATTCATGCAGCCGCAAGAAAGTAAGAGTGTGCAGATGTAATGCACTGAGGACATTGAAAGGTCGGATTTGATCGCAGATAACAACCATTCAGCCCATCTAGTCTGCCCATTTTTAGATTCAAGATAGCTTTATGTCTATACCATGCATATTAAAACTGTGTGAGTCTCTATAACTTCTGCTGAGAAGCTGTTCCATTTATCTACCACCTTAAACCCATTAATGCATTGTGAGCCTGTACATGTACGGGCTTTGCTGTGAAGAGGTTAAACAAGTACCAGTTTTAACAGGGCCGGCCCAAGACATAATGCCGACTGGGGCGACGTTTAAAATGCCCCCCACCCCATTATCTACCCTTCTACTCCCTCCCTCCCTATTATCTACCCTATCTACCCCCCCCCCCCTTTGTACTTACCTTTCAGCAGTCCTGCAGCGAGTCTCCCTGCTCGGTCTCGGTGCCGGCTTGTAATGCTGAGCGCTGGAAATGGCGTCATCTTCCGGCGCTCAGCATTACAAGCCGGCACCGAGACTGAGCTAGAGGGCTCGCAAAGGAGAGAGGGGCGCCGAGCAGGTACTGACAACTTGGTAAGCGAAAAACACTCGGCGCCCTCTCTCTCATGCGCTTTAAAAAAAAAAAAAAAAGGGCTTGGGGCCTCTTCAAAAGTGCCGCCTGGGGCAGTTGCCCCACTCGGCTCCATGGTAGGGCCGGGCTTGAGTTTTAACTTCTCAGTTAAATCCCCAAGGTCAGATCAAAACCAGTAGTGTGAAGTTGCAGTTTGGATGAATGTTAACATTCTAAATGGTCTTTAAGCTTTTATTCTCTATAGAAAATGTTGTTGCGCAGTGTAAATATTATCCATTTGTTTTTTGTTAAGGTCTCCAGAAGTGAAAACCCTTGCACAATCTTCATTGCACCCAGACAATGCTAACAATGTTAATAGCATCAACAGTTATCCACATCCACCACAAGATGGTGCAAGTAGGTTGAACGATAACATATACTTCCTTTATTTTAATTAGCCAAATGTTCTTGCATATATTTAACAAAGAGCTAAAATATAACCAAAACATCAGCCCAACAGAAAAACATAAATCTGATTAAACCCATCAACTGAATATGTTAAGTTAGCAGTTAATTATGATTTTTGTTATTGAATATGAACCCGAACAGAGTAAACAGTGGCAAGTCAAAGTAAGTGAACCCTTTGGAATTACCAGCATTTAAGTATAAACTTGTCTTAAAATATGATATGATCTTCATCTAAGTTACCATTATGAACAAACACAATATTTTTAACTAACGCACAAATTATTGTATTGTGTCCATTTTTAATAAATCAGTCAAACATTTACAGTGTGGATTAGAAAAAGGCTAATAACTTAAACAAAAGCTAATTGGAGTCAAGAGTCCAATCAATGAAACAGAATTGGAGCTGTGTTTTTGACATAAAAAACACTCAAACATTTTGAGTTTGCTATTCTCAAGTAGCATCTGATGTTGTGAACCATGCTTTATTACATGTTTAGCCAAAGACAACAAAAGTTTGGAGGAAACCAGGTAATTCCAAAGGCTTCATTTATTTTCTTTATGTACCTTGTACCTTGAAACAGTTACCACAAAGTTGGAAGCATAGCATCTATTGCTGGAAGTAAGGGCCCCAAACCCTGAAAAACAGTCCCAGACCATTATCCCTCCTCCACCACTTTACATACTGTACAATGTAGTCAGGCAGGTAACTTTCTCCTGGCATCTGCCAAACCCAGACTCCCAGAGAAGCGTGATTCCTCACACCACACCACAGAGCACGTTTCATCTGTTCTAGAGTCCAGTAGCGGCGTGCTTTACACCACTCGATTTGATGATTGAGATTGTACTTGGTGATGCGAGGCTTGCACACAGCTCCTGCCGCACGTTTTTTGTGTGGCGCACCATGCGCCTCAGCATTTGATGACCCCACTCTGTGACTTTACATGGTCTTCCACTTCGTGGCTCAGTTGCTGATGTTCCTAAACGCTTCCACTTTCCAATAATACCACTTACAGCTCACCGTGGAATATCTAGCAGGGCTGAAATTTCATGAACTGACTTATTGCAAAGGTGGCATCCTATCACAATACCACACGTGAATTCACTGAGCTCTTCAGAACAATCTATTTTTTTTGCAAATGTTTGTAAATGCAGACTGCGGGGCTAGGTGCTTGATTTTATACACCTGTGGCAATGAGTCTGATTGAAACACTTGAATTCAATACTTAAGTGGTGTGTCCCAATACTTTTGTCCATATAGTGTATATATTTCTGACCCAACTGGTGAACATGAGCCAATAGATATTATAAAATTGAAATAACATGCTCAGTTTAATTGAGTTAAGGGCCGAAATTAATAGTTTTTACTTTTAATTTTTTTAAAAAGTAATATTTAGTAGTATGTGACATAAACGAATGTTTGAACGTATTATATGTACTTTGTAGTTAAATGTTTAGTTATGCAGGTTGGAGATATGCAAGATATGAGTAACATCAGATATTACAATTGTCAGGAACTACAATAAACTCTACGATGAGTAACCTCACTGATGCAGACAAAAGGAGCTCTTGGTCTGAAAAGAATTTGAGTGTGACATTTGATTTAGGAAATGAGGTCTGGGATGATTTTGATGATGACAACTTGCTAGATGCTAGCAATGTTTCAAATGAGGCAACTGCTATAGGTAAAGTTACAAACTATACTTTATGTGTGTATATATGTATGGAACTAGTGGTGCCGATTTCCCAGATTGTATGAAGCTATAAAAGATGCTATTGTAAAATATGCACCCGCATTTGAATTTGTATGTGTATCTCCTACATCTTGCAAGGAAATTCCAGTACAAAAATGGTGAAAGGGAAGGGAGATTTTCTACCACTAGAATATTCATAAGGACACCCAGAAAATGAGGCTAAAGTCTTTAAGATCATGATAATAATTTCCAAAGAAGACTATATATATATATATATATATATATATATATATATATATATATATATCTTCACATAAAATCAAATTGTTATAAGGAAACAGGGAGGGGTGCATGTCCAGAACATTAATTTAGAACCAATGTGTCTTAGAACCCCTAGTTGGGATTTTAAGTATAAAAAGATAGACGCTCTATTTCAAACGCATATCTGTCAAACGATAGATATATATCAAGTGCCTCTGGCAGTATAAAATGAAGATCAGGATTATGTATATGTGATGATACAGAGATAGGTTAGAATGACAAGACACACTGTTTAGCTAAGAAAGTCTTAAATAATGCATTAAAACATTAAAGAGGGTCATCACGTCTAACAACTGATGAAACAGTGAAAGATTTTCTTTGAAATACAAGCTGAAATGCTTCAATTTGGACAACTAAAATTCATTTGCTTGCCTTTAAAAACTGTCATTTATTTTAAAGCATTTCTGTTATATGAAAGACATTGTTACTCTTAATCTGATATTTCTTTTGAGGTTCACTTTGAAAGAAGTGGTAGATAGAAGAGAGTATAATTGTGGAAGGTTATTGAAGTCCAATTAAGATGCAAAAAAAATGGATGAAGGCTGTGCCACTTTACCCCTCTATAATTAACAAACATCTGTATGTGTTAATCTTGTGAAAGTATGCTGACAGGTTGAGTCTTTTCATCTGTTGGCCTGCTGAATGTCCATGCATGAAGTGCCTGTTATTTATATTTGATACAGCTGAATACATGTTTAAGATATAAAGCATAACTACCTCTTAGTAGCGGTAGTTGTTACAGTTTTCATAATACGGTAGCTATGGTAAGTATGACTACGTATACAAAGTAAATAATTATTAGGTGTGATAATGCCCCTCAAAACATCCATACAAGATGAGCAAATAACTATTGCTGGACAGCCAGGGGTACGATGCCCAGGTGCCAACAAAGAACTTTGGCTTACCTTGTCTAGTATATAGGGAATTGTGGAATGGCAGATGATACTCCCTCGGAATCTTTATGTGCATACAGTATATTTGCTAAAATCAACTATAGCTATGAAATTCGTTGTCTCACAAAACCTTTTGGTCCGCGTGTACAATTGTAGTCTAGACTATTTGAAAGAAACAATATATATGAGTGTGCCATAAGTGATTTAAGGAAATCTTGACACCATCTGGCTTTATCATGTTGGTATGTTGGCCCAGGCTTGTAGAACTTACTATGGAATAAAACTGAAATAAATAACCCATAATTAGCAGATATGTTCTGTACTCATCTTTCCCATTTACATGAGCCAGTTCATTGTTGAAAACCAACCATATCTATCAACATTTTAGCTTTATACATTTAAAAAAAAGCTGTAGATGTATCATCTTGACACAGTTTGAAACAATACATTTGTAGACACCGAGGTAAGAGATAAAAAACATTTGAGAACTGTTAGTAAAAGCATAACATACCTGTTATTTTCCCTTAAGAAAATCCACAGCAATGCATTTTTGTGCTTTTTGCAGATCCCCAAAATGGCCAATTTAACCAACTCATTTCATTACGAAAGGACTCACCATCAACCAAGGAACAAAAAGACTCCAGTATCACTGCCGTCCTTGCAAGCAAGTGAGTATTTACTAAGTTATTAGATAAATAAATGGATCTTCTTAGGTAACAATTGACAACACTATTTTTTCCAACTTATCGTGCAGAGCAGATGCATGGCTGATCTGACTGACTCATTTAGCATTGGATACCCTGTAATAGGAGACACTAAATGGAGAACAGAGCCTCTCCCAATATTTAATAATGTCTCAGATTGTGGTGACATATGTCCTGAACCACAGGACTTAAACCAGCAACCCTGAGTATGGCAGACGATGCACTTACTTGTCTCGCCACCAGGAGGCTCTGTAGTCACTGGCATTCCTGTCTCCCATCTGTCACTGTCCAGTTTGTCACTGGTTCATGACACACCTGAGGCCCGTGAGGCAATTAAGGGCCTTTATATACCAGGGATGCTCCCGGCCGTCTTTGCTGGAGAATTGAGCTTTCTGGTCCTGAAGTATTGTTAGTTTTTGCATGATCCGTGTATTCTAGATTTTGACCTCTGGTTCGGGACTCTGTTTACGTTCTTGCCTCCTGATTTAGCACCTTGTTGAGCTTGATAATCATCTGGTTATTGACCTTGTACTGTTCTTAGTATACGCCTATGTCTGATCCTAGTGTACCATGAATATTGACCTTACCATGTATGATCTTGGCTTGCATGACCTCATCTGCCAGTCCTTTTATCAATTTCCTTTTTAGATATTCAGGCTTTAAATCAAATAGAGGACTTTGCACTCAGACAGGCATGAATTCAATGGATGTACAATCATCAAACTTCCAGTTCAATAAGAAAAATAGTTTGGTAAATATATAAATCTAATTATCGTGGTGGTTTTTAAAACCGTAACCCTAAGATGTGTGTATATTGTCTATATTCCATGTCACAATAATTCCCTGTTCCCCATACTTTGCTAGGATAAGGCTGATCGGCTTACTTCGAAAGGACATACAGGGAGCTCTATGTTCTCCATGTTTCCTAATCCTTACAGGCCTAATATCTCCAGTGATCTCTTTTTTAAGACTCCAGAAGAAAATAATGTTCATGGAAGGTAATTTGTGTAACATCAAATTAGATTGAGTCACAAATCCTAAATGTTATAACAATCTGTAATTTATTTTTCCAGTGACCAACAGGATGATGAAACAAATGCTTTCATAGGGATATTTGATGGCATATTTTAAAATAGACCTTTGCGAGAAGAAGAGATGCACATTCCACTTTTTAAAATCTCTCCGTATGTTTATATTCTGGCTTTATAATACTAGTCTGCATTGGGTTTATTGTTTCGCCAGTTATGTACGAAGACAATAATTTGTTGTTGAGTAGAGTGAGGTAAAACTTTTAATTGTGCAGTGTCTCAAACGATGTATTTTGGTGTAGTTTGCTCACTTTCTGCTCTACTGGATTAGAGCCAAAGAGTAGGTCTTAGGAACTAAGCAAGATCAATTCTGTTCCCCTCTAATAACACAGTTGTCCAAAAATAAAACGAGTGCACTGAGGCTCATTTAAGCAGAATTAAAATGTTTTTTTTTTCTTTTATCTAATTTGTGGTGTTTCATCTTACAATAAGGGGGGAAATGCGGTGCTCCATATGTAAATAGAGGGTTTGTTGATAAGTAATCCTTGAATTGTGATGCTGGGTATCCTGTTTTTGACTAAGATTTTAAGCAAAAACCCAGCATTCTTGTCAAATTCTTAAATATCAATGTGTGAATGCATTAAATGCATTAATATGCTTTAAATGGATTAATGAGATGGTGTGCACCACTGGGAGTTATGGGAGAAAAAAAGTTATTCTAGGGCAATGTTTGAAAACTAGTCCATAGAAACTAATGGAATGATCCAGATGAGCAGGAACAGTTCCTTGTTTACTGTGGCGTTCCACCACACAATGGAAAGAATTCTTCATATTGCTCATCAAGGTACTTAGTAACAAGGATATTCTGTTAATGTCACATTGAGTGATGTATCCACATGTATGTATGTCCCAAATAGATGTCAACATATGGTGATGGTAACATAATGTAAACCACAAAACATGTTTGTAATAATCTAATGTTACAGCTTTAAAACCGCTACATACTTGCATTACCAATATTACTTTGCTTTAAAAGATAACTAAAAACTCAGCTGTAGCCTTGTTGGAACAGACATTTGTCTTTTATGTCTCTTATTAGTGAAATGCACAAACATAAAAGGAAAAAGATTGTGAACAAGTTGCAGACTGTGTAAAATAAACAACATTTTTCTGTTTTTTTTTTTTTTTAATTGGCAGCTTTATGAAAATTACCATATAAAAATATAAAACAGCAAAGGAAATCTATTTATTCATGTTTAACTTTCATTACAAACATATATTCTTTTAAATAGTATTTGTAAGGTTTTTATTTTTATTACTAACATTAGCATAGAAACTATTTTCTTCATTCGAGTTTTCAACAGTGCTGAAATAAATGCATGTAGTCTATGTATACAATAAATTATGTTTAAATGTTAATGTGTTCCTGTATTTCATTTGAAATGAGTGCATGGAGGGGTGGGGTTTGGAATACTTGAGAACGTACGCAATAAATAAATCCAAATGTTTAATCCACTTAAAAATACTCTAAGGACTAACAGAGACGTGCTTTAAGAAAATATTGTAAATGGGTATATTTAAGGGTTTCTTACAGAACAGCACTGTGTTTTGAATTATCATACATTCTTATCCAATTGGGTAGCAACATGTTTCTCACTTTATTTTTAACTCTGAAATTTAAAAACTAAATATTTGTAATCTTACACAAATATGTTTTGGAAACAGTTGCAATGTAATTGAACTGTTACGATTGCATTGATTATAGCATATCTTTCTTATCTAGGATTTTTTTTTTTTTTTTTACTTCTGTCTGTACATCCCACATCCCACGTTGTCCTGGGGGGAATATTTACCTGGTATCCTGTACTCAAGGGGGTTCAAACACTTAATGCAATTTTATATTTTAGTTATTACCTAGTAATGTGTCATTACCAGTATAGTGTTCCATTTTGCACTGTAAAGTAGACTTTTGCACATGGAGAAAAAACAATTTCATTTTTGGCCCATTTGTTTTTGGACAACATAATTTTATTTCCTACCCTTTTGGTTCCGACGAAATTCAGAGGGCTTTTTCCTTTCAGAAACAAATTTGGTCGTCACTCACTTTTTCATGCTCTTTCACACTATTATTCACTCTCTCTAACACTTTAATTCACTCTCATCTCTCTCTCTCAATGTCTCCTTAGCTTCCGTGTCCTTGTCCGTTTTTCCGCGACTTGACTTCTTATCTTGCCTAGTCTTGTTCTTCTTTCCTCTATTTTCTTTTCAGAATTTCCATAAATAATGCTGCCAGGGCACTTACCTCCAGACCCCTACTTTTTGAGGTTTAGAATTAATAATTCAGTTTGAACAGCATTACATACATGCATGATCTTCAAACATGTCACATTCACTCTCAATGTATTCCTCTGTTGGTTGTGTTTGGGATTCAGCCTGTCCAAGGGACAAACCAAGACCCAGTGCCTCACATGCCCTGTGTGTTCCTGGAAAGTTGCTTCAAGGACATACAGCAGCAGGAGGAGGAAGGGATAATGCTCTCTCTTTTTTTGCTGTTCTCCATGTCATACGCCTCGGTTCAGACCAAGCTAGACATTCAGCTCAATGGCTTACCAACGTGCTCAGTCCTACTTAGATCCCTGTACACAACACTGGAATGTATGGACATGGAAGAAGCCAGTGATCAAATAGCATTTTCTGTATATATATATATATTTATATATATATATATATATATATATTGTAATCATAAGTAGCGAAATCTTATTTCATATAAGCTTACAATAAATAAATTACATTGCTAAGAAGCTAGAAAAAATGTTTAGAATATTAAGCTTTGTGTGCCATCTGAATCAATTAGTAATGGCTTGGCAAGGGTAAAAATGTTATATATTCCCATGAATAATTCAGTAATTTTTATAAAATGTTATCATTTTAAAAATATGATTACGAATGAAGATATGATTATACAAAATGCTGAAGTTATTACCTTCTTCTAAAAAAAAGACAGTGATTAGTTTATGATTGACTAGTCCTGAAATTGAGCACGTATAATAGGGAAGTTATTTTAATATTTTGCCGCATTGCAATGTTATAGTCAGGAGATGCTTTAAGTTCCTTTGTGACACCTCTAGGAAGAAATGGATTAGAAATTATTATTGCATCTTTTATTACCCCTGAAAATTTAACACTTTTAATATGAGATTGTTCCCAACAGATTTTGCAAGTGGCATGCCTTAGTTTTAATTTTCACAATATTAAGATACGATCTCCTACTCCTTTGGGAAGTTTACTTCTTTCTGTGAAAATTGTTTTCAGTTTTTTTGTTTGGACAATATTTCCTTTATTTCATTCTATTTCAGTTATTTTACATTCAGTAGCTTTAATTCAATGTAACCCAGTAAACAGCTATTATGTGCATGGTGCTGAAATGGTCATTAAAACTTCTCCAACTGTTTCTTGCATCCTATTGTATCCTGTGCTCTTGAGACTATTTTTGGCTTCTTTTCTATGTTTATTCATCCAACATGAATATTTGGAGCATTGTTTTTATTAAACTCTTCCCTGCATTAATGGATGGAAATAAACAATGGATTTATTTCCTTTACAGGTTTGCATGCCAAGGGATGAAAAAGTATTTATTTTTTAATTTTTTGCCCCTTTGGTCACTAAAGGATTATTGTTTCTAGAACGGCTGAACATCTTTATTATTTTACTCTTTTTATTAGTGGGACAGAGTAAGTTAGCTATATTTATTTACATGATTGGGATTTAAAAACACCTGACCCTGTGTGTATGTTAGGGTGCGCAGTCCTGTAGTAAGATAGTTTTCACTGCAGTAAATTAATACCTTTTTGCACATTATGTGTGCAGAATCTGGACCTTTTCAAAAGAACAGAAGTAAGTGGTATCTAATAATGCTGAGATGCTGCCTCAGACTACCTGTTTACAGCTGTCCCTATCATCCATCTATAAATGTATGTGATTCTTTTTAGAGACACTAAATGTAAAGTTTATATTTTATTAAATAGTATTGTATCCCTTCTGAGTATATGTTCCCTGAACTATTTTATCATATGTGTCTTCATGTAAGCAGATCCCTTGCCCCTTGTTTATTTTATTGCAGCTCACCATCTGTCTTCTATTTCATTCCTCTCCACCATCAATTCATTTCCTCACTCTCCCTACCTCAAGTGAACATCTTCTTTTCCCTCTGTTCCAGATATGTTTAAATTTTATGCACCACTTACTATTGCACGACAACCCAAATATCTACTTCTCTTAATACTCATTAAACATATATGGGCATTTTTGCTAGGCAGCGGGGATATTGTTAGCAACTGGTAGTATGCATGCTCTTAGCAGTGCATTGGATTTATTTTGTCAAATAAAAGCATTCATTGGGCACGTGTTTTCATTTAAATTCTAATTAGTCCACAGATTCATCTGATTGCCCTATAACCATGAACAATTTCCCGCTTTTTCAATTGGCATGAGGTTAAGAGGAGTTTTGTCTTCTTTTGAATCAGTGCAAAAAGAGATTTTTTGGAGGGGTGTTAACTTGATGTTGAATGTTTTTTCCTAACCTCACTATTTAATTATGCAAGTTGCTACTATGTGACAAACACATGATTTGTGATAAGGAAATCTTATGATCAGTGGAAAACTAATGAAGTCCAACATACAAGCAGTATGGCACTGATATGACAAAAAATGGACATAAACATATTTCTGAATACCTGTTTTTCACAATTTTAGGCCTCTGAGAGATTATTTTAGAAATTTATCAAATATTCTGCAATGCATTTAAAATAGCTGCTTAAAGACTCGTCGGAAATTTATTTAAACTGAATTGTGATGTCATTCCTACAAAAAGGGCCTGCTTTAGGTGTTCATTTGCCCTGTACGGGCCACTACATGGTGCCCCCTGTCATCATTCCCAGAGTCCCTTTGTGCCCTCCTTCACTGTGCCTTACCTCTCTTTTCCTCCCCTATGTAGTTCAAAATAACTAAATAAAATAAATACAAGAAAACACCGCATTGCATATTTAGCTCAACAGGACTTGCCCCAGTATCCAGATTGCATCCATGGGACTTGCCCCAGCTCCCTGATTGCATCCACACAAAACACAACCATACTCCCCCTCCATCTTTTTTCTCATAATTTCTCCCTGTCTCATTATCTCTTTCCGCCATGTCCTTCCACATTATCTCTCCATGTACTCATTCTCTTCCTTTTCTCCCTGCCTCTCTCTTTTCTCTTTTCTCTTTTCTTTATCTTTTCATTTCCTCATAAGCCACCAAAAACATGGCTCCATAAGCACATGGTTTATAGGTATTCGAAGCCATTGTATATTTAATGAAAACCTAATTTGATGAACAGTTGATTTGCAGCAATCACCCTCAAACCAAACATTTCAACAACAAAAAATAGGTAGAAGACTTAAATAATATTTAGGGCTATATGCTTAAAAATGTTGGTTTGTTTGTGAGAAAAGTATTTAGGATGACATCTATAAGACACAGTATGTGTCTGGAGAAAGAAAATATATTTTCTCTCCCTCAGCAATATTGGAGACAAGTTCAGTTTATAGAGTTTTATTACTAACTGCAAATAATTCCCATAGTTGTAACAAACAAGAAAAAGGTGCAGAGTGGCTTCTGATTTGCATTTAAATGAAATCATTTCAGCATAGGACAGAATATTAGAAAATATACATTTCCATGCGGAAACTCCTGATAGAGTCACAAATATTAAGGTTATACATCGCAATTTTGAAAAGCATGTTGCATATCAATGACAATGCCATATAACGGAAATCTAATTATATTTAGTCAGTTTCAGTGTTATCCACTGCAAGATGATACATTTTAATAAAAAAAAAAGACACAAGATGAAATATGACTGCTAAATAATTGCATTCACTGAGGTCAACAAGATATATCAAGGTTGACTGATATTTTTTAGACATTTAAAATTAAACTTGCAGAACAATACAATATTATTACTTTTGTTTGAAAGATGCTAAGACAGAGCTGTATATTGTATAATTAGTGAACTAATCTTGCATGATAGGACAGATGACACTTAAATACCTGATTGATGTGCATACTAATAAAAAATGATTTTGAGAGAACTGATTTATTATAAAATGAAAAGCAAAATTCAGACTCCATAAAACCTTTGTCTTACACAAATTATAGCTTTTCAGCACTTGAGTGTAAACTGCAGTGAAAAATGCCACTTACCCAGTTGAATGCAGAAAGGTAGGTTCAAATGTCGATAGAGCTTGATAAATACTAGATCTCAACTGCTAACACTTTATCAATAATAATCTATAGATTTAAACGCCCACCGAACAGCTGATTGACATTAAACCAACAGGATATATTAAAACCATGTAGGTATTTTTTGTGCCTAATCACCAGATTTCTTGTAGAAACTCTGCATTGCTAGCTAATTGCAGGGTCGTTTCACAATAATGGTATAAATGACATCAAGTTCTGTTTTTTTTTTCTTTTATAATAATAATTCCATGAGAGTTTTCAAGAATTTGTTTAAAATACACATATATTCACAAAAGATTAATAACAGTGTCTTTTTAAGATGATAACTTAGTAGTTCTGCTATTTTTGGAGATTCTACCTTTGTATCCTGGGTAGTGTAAGATTTAAAATTAGAATGCTAGTAGCCACAAATAATACTTCTTTCTCACCTACTTAACAGACAGTCAAAGGCCAAGGGAAGATGTTACCCTTATCAGTGTTGAGACATGACGCTTAATAAATGGTTTTTTGTTGGTTCCCTATAAAACATGTTTTTTTAGCTCCAGGACTCAGATTCGTTTATCAGAAGTTCACCTGTCTGGCTCTATACGATTATACATTTGATCTTTTCAACAGCACTCAAACACAGAATTCTTGCTATTCTGCCAACATTAAGAAGTAATGGAAAATAAGGATTTATTGCAAATGAAAATATTCAAATAGATTATTATGTGGAATACTATGAATTGTGATGCGGCATGTACATACTCATCTAAAATGGAAGTCCATAATATTTTGACATTACTTTGCTGAATAAATAAGACATTTGATATTTCGGACGTTGTTTTTAAAGACACAAGCAATTAGAAGTGGGCAAATATCGCTGAATGTTTCTTTTTGCAATGCACATTAGTATGATTTCCATGCTTAAGTCCAGCTGGACAGTTTCATTTTCAAAATATGCTTAATAAGTCCTACTATAGCCCAAGGCAAGTTTTTGAAGTGCCCAATTGCCCATCTGTCTTTGTAAATGTTTGTCTCAGACAGGTGTCATGGATCTGACTTCTGCAAAGATTATGCAGACACATCATTGATCTGATTTTTTGGAAGAAAATTAATGAGTTGGAAAATATGGTACACCAAAAAAAAAAACATCTAAAAGCATAAAAAAGGATTTATACACATGGAATAAGAATGTTTCAATCCACAGGGTATTCTTATATTAAATATGCTATTTTTCTCTTGTATTTTAGTCAAATGCATTGTATTGAATATGTTAGTATTACTTTGGTTTGAGGTGTACGTGTTTATTAAATGTATTGAAGGTAATTAAAAAAAATATTTATATAGAATCCAATGCATTGAAACAAATAACATTTCCTTTAAATCGTAAACATCTAATTAGTAGTTCTGTATCATGCAAATTAATGGATTTATATGTATTAAAATTCAACAGTTATGCCTTTAAACATTTTGTGATTCGCTGATTGAATTTCTGTTTGTGGTCATCTTTTTATTTTATATTTAATATATAAAAAAAAATTATATAGGGTTTTCAGAGGATTCGGGACTTAAATAAGACAGCTTTAACACCCAAAATGAGTAAAGAATCTGAAATTTAAGTTGTTTCTTTTTGAAGTTAAAAAAAAAAAAATAGCATCACATTTTTATGGTACTAACTTAATATTGATACTTTATAAAGTACTAACTTTTCATCATCATCATCCAGTCACTGTGCAAAGCATTTTTCATTATGTTACACTTAGATCTCTTTTTTTTCTGTCTGCACCCTGGCAATATTTCATAAATTGATCTAAACCAAACCATTGATCTAAACCTACAGCTCTATGGTAGGTTCAAAGTGACCATATGCCTCCTCAGTAAATACATTTATGTCAATACAGACATGTCTAAAAAAACAAAACATGTCCACTAAAGTACAACCATGGATAGGGAATACAATGTTGACGTGCCTTGTGGTTTTATGTGCGTTTCTTGTTCCTAGACATGTTCATATTGACATAAGTATATTTTATTTTGCATAAGTTCCTCTAATTAACAGTCTATAAATACTGCTAGGGCAATCTTTGGCCTGAAAACATGGCCTCAAAGACTGACCCCATGCATACCTGGAAAGGAGAATACATAACTCTAAAACATTTGGTTCCTATTTTAATTAAAATGGCATTAATGTGGAAAAGGTTACGCTGTCCTTATGTTCTTATATATTCTGTGAGAATATGCCCCTCATCCTTAATAAGACCCCCAAAGACTAATAACTTATGAAGGGCTGACCCGTTAAGGAAATAGAACTGTATAAAGTACATTTTAGACATTTCTATTTTGTTGAATATTAGATTTGTGTAAGCATAAGTATAAAATGAAAATTATGACATTCAGAATAAAACACAAACACTGCATTTATGTACAGCAATCAGAGTTATTTCCCCATAAAACTGATTTATCAAGGGCAGTAAGGCTATTCAAATAATGTGAATGTTTATGCAGACACAAGATTTCTGTCAGCTTACAAATAAGCATCTTAATTAGTTGTGTTGTCTCAATAAAATGTTCCCTCAGCACATATATAAATATATTAATAGCCACGTGATGCACAGAATTTAATGTATCCTTCTTTAACTTGAACCAGCCACCCCATAAAAAATAATGATTTTCTTTGTCTAAAAACAGTGTCCTTTATCGATGGTTTCATTCAATCTATTACTGAAGTTCTTATACATTTGTTAACATATTATTACCATCATATCATACCATTTCTAACACTTAATTGATATGCATCTTTATATATATATGAGAAAACCAAACAAGTCTTTTTTATACGAAGACAATGTGCAAAACACTTAATAATTTAAGGGAAATGAATATATATGTTTATGGTCCATATTGCAAACTGTGGAGACACACAGACATGAAAGAAATTATGGATAAATGAACGTTATATATATATATATATATATATATATATATATATATATATAGTACCCTCCACTACTATTGGCACCCTTGGTAAGTATGAGAAAAGAAGCCTATGAAAATTGTCTTTATTGTTTAACCTTTCAATATTTTCTTAAAAACATACACAAAAATACTCTGCTCTTATGAAAATGCCTATTTCCACCATCAGGGCAATATGTAATTTTCAAGTCAACTGGAAATGTTATGAATCAACCTGGAAGAGGATGAGTGTCTATATTGTCTCAATGCACTGTAAAAGGGATGGTTTGAGTGGGCAAAAAATCTCCAAGGATCACAGCTGGAGAATTGCAGTTGTTTGGAAGCATTTCAAGGAAAAAGCCTCTACTCTCATCCAAAAACAAACTCAACCATCGCCAGTCACTACTGGAACTTCAAATGGGACCGGGTTCTATGGTCAGATGAAACCAAAATACAACTTTTTGGCAATAAACGCCAGAGGTCGGTTTGGGGACAGAAGGCTAAGAAGCATGGCATGCCAGTTGGCTTATAGATAGTGGGCGAGGGTACTTACGAAAAAGATATGGTACGTTTTTCGCTAGGTAAAAGAGCCACTAGACGCCTCTTACTGCCACTCATATGTGGAACAAATTGCATTATAGAACTACCTGTCTGGTATGTTTTATTTTAATTCACTGCTGTTACAATGTATTACTTCATTTTGTTAAGCAGCTTTGCTGTATCGTCAAGTAATTAATGTTCAGTCTAAACCACAAATCATTTTGCCACATTGTCAAGTACAATTTCTTATGCTTTTATTGTATGTATCAATAAAACTTTTAATTGAAAAATTAACACAAAAATGGTTTACTGACCATAAAATCAGGGTCCTACCCAGGGGCGTACCCTCCAACCTTACTCATACTCACTAACACACACTTACCCCACTTATACATGCACGCACGCACACACACACACACACACACACATGTTCATACACACACACATTACAGATCCATGCTCACACACACAAGTACACATTCATTCTCACACACAATTACACAGCCATACTCACACACACACAGGTACACATCCATGCTCACACGCAGAATTACACATCCATGCTTATATACACATATATCCAAAAATACATCCACATACATTATTTATGTGTGTGTGTGCTGGTGCCAAGAAAATAGAGGAGCCTTTTTTTTTTATATAACTGCCTCGGTCCTCAATAACAATAAATACCACCCTATCCCCTATGACTGCACCTTAAAAGTGTCCCTTTTGGAGGGAGAGTCTATCTTTTGATTCAAATATCTCCATCCTTATTTGGTCTCCTAACATTCCTCTCCTCTAGTAGTTCAGAATATTTGTTACTGTTAATGTATGTGTATCACAGTGTTATACAGGTTTGAAGTTATAATAATATGTAGAGAAACAACATAAAAAATATTTTAAATCAGTAATTATTTAAACGCATTATTTATGTTTTGATGGCCTTATGTGTTGGTTAGGTATGTGATGAACCGATATAATGATTCCTTACAACTTTCTAGGACTGCCTCTGGGGCCAAGGCCGCCCCGAGGCGGGTGCACGGCACCTAGGGGGCAGGGAGCTGAGGAGAGAGAGGGGCACTGAGTGGTTGCTCATGAAAAAGTTTTCAGCAACCGCTTGGTGCCCCTCTGTCTCCTCCACTGTCTGTACCACTCCCCTCGGCACTGCCCTCATTGTGGTGGTGGGAATGCAAGACTCCGTCGCAGTGCCAGCGCTTCATGCTGAGCACCTGAATATGCTGCACGCGCTGTGCAGGCCTTGTGCTCCCACCACAGGACTTCAGCAAGGTAAGTGAAATACAAAGAGGGAAGAGTGGGTAGATGGTGAGAAGGGAGAGAGAGATAGATGGTGAGAAAGGTGGGGTAGTAAGAATATTGGAATAAATAAAGAGAAACATATGGGAGAGAAGATGAGGAGGAGAAAGAAAGGTAGCAGTTCCTATGTGTGCAATCTGGGTGCTGGGTCTTCTGAGTGCAACCTGGGTGCTAGGTTAACACTATAAAAATGTGTTGATCTGTGATGAATCAATGTTCATATTCTCAATTGTGCATCTTGATGGGCCAACCTTTCACATTTTCTTCTAGCTGGTATAATTATTGGACACGTGTTTACCTACAGCTTATTGGTGTAAAAACCAGGAAAGCTTGCACCAATGGCCCAGCACATATAATTAAAAAGTATAGTTAATATACTGATGTTATATTGGGAGTTATATTGGGAGTTACAGTATATAGTGTTGGGAGATATGCCATACCACCGTCTGTGTCTATCTTGCTGTAATGATAAGAGATTCAGTGTACCACCCTCAGTGTCTGGATAACTATATAATGATAGGAGTTATACGGTTGTGGTGATGGAAGTTGGCACTTTCAGGCTCAGTATATATATATATATATATATATATTGATGGGAGTTATACTGTACCACTGTCAGGCTCAGTATGTATTAATATGCTGTATTACCCTCAGTGTCAAAATGTAAATAAATCACTGGGTTTGGGGAAATTTGTTTTACTATTATTTTGTTAACTCTCTGAATTTCTAATATGAATTTCCATGTTATTTATTTATCTACTTTCCCCAAAATAACCTCTGTATAGATGTATAGTGGGGGCAAAATTTTCTGTTCTTGCCTCAGGCACAAAAAGAGAAAGCTACAGCTTTGTCCCTCTTGCTCAGCTGCTTCTTTAAGGTCAGAGGGATGGATGTCACTGACACATTTAGTGTAATGATGTTTGGGGGGGCAAAAGTATCACTGACAACCTGTTTGGGCCCAAAATGGCACTGACGAGCTGTTTGGGGACAAAGCTGGTACTGTGGGAACGGAGTGACATTTTAAGTCTTGGTTTTGAATAGCATAAATGTTGAAGAACCATTTTAAACCAGTTGGTTTGACAGAGCTGCCATCTACTGGCTAAGTATGATGACCAAAAAAAAACCCCAAGCATCTTGTACACTATATGAACAAAACTATTGGGACACCTGACCATTACACCAACAGGGACTTTGTAATTTCATTCTAAATATGTAGTTGTTCCCCCATTTTCAGCTATAACAGCTTCCACTGGTCTGGGGAGGCATTCCATGAAATTTTGGAGTATTTCTGTTGGAGTTTTTGCCCATCCATCAAGTAGAGCTTTGGTGGGGTCAAGCAGTGATGTTGGACGAGAAGGCCTGGCTCACAATTCCCATTCCAGTTCATCCCAAAAGTGTTAGATGGGGATGAGGTCAGGGTTCTGTGTGGGCCAGTCAAGTTCTTCCACACCAGACCCATCCAACCATATCTTCATGGTCCTTGCTTTGTGTACTTTGTGCAATGCTGGAATAGAAAAGGGTCTTTCCCAAACCGTTCCTACAACGTTGGAAGCATTGCATTCTCCAAAGTGTCTTGGTATGTTGAAGCATTATGATCTCCCTTCACTGGAAGTAAGGGGCCTAGCCCAACCCCTGAAAAACAGCCCCATACTACTATTCCTCCTCCATCAAAGTTTACAGTTGTAATAATGCAGTCAGGCAGGTAACGCTCTCCTGCTATCAGCCAAACCCAGACTCGCCCATCATACTGCCAAACAGAGAAGCGTGATATATCATTTCACAGAACACACTTTCCACTGCTCCAGAGTCCAGTGGCAGCGTGCTTTACACCACTCGTCCCGATGCTTGGCATTTTACTAGGTGATGTGAGGCTTGCATGTAGCTGCTCAGTCATGAAAATGCATTCCATGAAGCCCTTGCAGCACAAATGTTGTGCTGATATTAATGCCCATGGAAGTTTGGAACTCTTTAGCTATGGAATCACCAGAGCAGACTGGATTACCTAAAAACATGCAACACTTAATAACTTGTCCTACAGTGCAATTGTACATATTTGCCTAACCTCACTTATAAGGGCAACATAGATCCTAAATGTAATGACACTTTTTCCCAGCAACCCCAGTTGTCTGTTTTGTTGTTCGCAATGATGATCAGTGTGAAATTGTTAGTATGAATACCTTCTTACTTAGGAGAGTTGCTTGGATAGTAGGGGACTGGGTGACCCAATATGGGACATGCCATCCATCTTTTCACTAAAATGCATGCCCCCAAACGAAACACCACAGGGGGATCTGGGGACCACTGTGGCCCTTTACTGGACATGGTTTTTGGCACCAACTAATTTGTTTTTCTTTAGAGTGGAGCACTTGAACCTCAGGGCTAAAATAATACATGTGATAACTGAGTGGTCCCTTTCCATGTGCATGGTATCCCTCTTGTTAACACATGAACATTCTGCTGAATCACATACAACAAGTATAAAAGCACAAAGAAGTCCCAACTCACACACATCTCAAGTTTTAGCTCTCTATTACTGAGAAATACAAATCTCAACATATTGTAATGGCACAAGTGGGCTAAAACATAAGAAACTCTTAAACAGGGGTACACCATAGGGCTGGCTGTTAAGTTGCTCCCATACCTATTTCAATGCAATTCTGGAAGATCCCCCCTCATACACATTTTCCCCACCCCCAGCTATTTGTTGTGAAGTAAAGGTGTTTGGCCAAAAATTGCATACTTACTGACAGTCAGCTCTAGGGTTGGCTTGGCAAGCCTTTGCGGGCTGCTCCACCAGCCAAACAGTGATGCAAATGGCCATATCATGTATCATGTTACAGCTTCTCCATAAATAAAGTTATTTTTTTTTTTTTTTTTTTTTTACATTTTAAGGAATGTATGTTAACCTCTTAAGGACCACTTAACACTTTTGCGGTGCTCGTGTTTAACTCTAATTTTCTTCTCAACCATTTAGTGTACCCACACAAGTTATATATTGTTTTTTTTTTCAGGACAAGAAGGCCTTTCTTCAGATACTTTTTGATCATATCATCTCATTTCCAATAAAATAAAATAAAATATGATGAAAAATTGACAAAAAATCTTTTACTTATCCAAAAGCGCTAATGAAATAACCTACTAAATAGATTCTACTATTTGTCCTGTGTCTAGAAATACCCAATGTTTTTATGTTTGGTTTTTTTCTGCAAGTTATTGGGCTATAAGTAAAAGTAGCGTTTTGATATTTCAAAACCAATTTTTCCAAATCTGGTCATTCTGCTCCATGTGCTATTTCGCGTATCTTTAAAGCCAGCCAATGCAATTTACCACATGAAACCATATATTTTTGAAAACTAGGCATGTCTTCAACCACTCTCTGCCTTTTTTGTATCTTTGTCTCCAGATCTGTGTACTGTAACTGGCTTGTCTGACTACCTGCTCCATGTGCTGACCATAGCTTGACTGACTCGCGCTTAGTATACTGAACTCGGCTCTGGATCTGACTTACTCCATGCACCTCTCCTTGCATTTACCCACTGCTTTACATGTACAGGTATCCGTCTATTCATGGGGTATTTTGCTACCTACGCTCAGAGACTATATCTCCACCTATACCTGAGCCTCCTTTCTGTTGGAATTGTCCAAGTCCCTGTCCGCTTATCTTAAGGCTCAACCCTTTTCTAGTTGTTTCAGAGTGAAGAACTCATGTGGTGAGCACTCCTGAGTCATGGCAGTTGTAAACCTTGATATTCTATGTGCCAGCTCTGCCACTGGATGTTGTGGGACTGCCAGATGCCACGTCCAAGGCTCTGGGCTTTGCTGCCTCCCTGCACCCAACAATAGGGGACATAGGGAACAGTGGGGCCTCAGGGGCTCTGTGGCCTCTAGGTCACTGGAAAATGGTCCTGAAACTGAAGGAGGTAAATGACCACACCTCAGACCTCGACATAAATACCTTCAGTAAGAAGGTTGTGAAGAGGGAGAAGGCTTCTCTCCTGCAGAGCTCCTGAGCACCCAATCCTTGAAGAGAGTAGTGTTGTACATAACATTCATCTCAACAATGTTCTACTACAGGTTCTGGGAGGTATTCAAAGCATGGAGACCCAAAGACATCCTCTCTTGATTTGTCAAGAACTGTAACATTGATAGAGATGAGAGACAACAGGGAGCCCTCACACCCGCGGAAAGCACGTGGAAACCTTCCTCTTAAGATTGTGCCAAATCATCAGATCACTAAGATCCTCAATCTATATGGCTAATGGAGACTTGCTTGCTGATCACAGTGAGTCACAATGACATCGCTGATATACATATGATACAAAAAAAAAGGGCCCTAGCACTATATGGAAAGAAAAACATGTAAAACAATGATTGTGGGGTATGTCCGTAATCAGGGGATGTTGATAAAACCTTTTTTTACAATTATTATTTATGGGCACATGAAACAAGCAAAAAGGAATCTTAATTAAACAAACATATGGTGAAACACACACAATAATTGGGGTACTAAAAACCATCAGTAATTAAGGGGTTAACTTACTTTGTAAGTACTTTAATATGTATTATTTCATATCTGATCACACCGTTTGGTGGGTATTATTATTATCTTTTATTTATATAGTGCCAACAATGTACACAGCGCTTAATACAATACAAATGTTAAAGGGGTATGACAAGACGAGAATTGACAGACTAAGACAAACCGATACATTAGGTGGAGAGAGCCCTGCTCACAATCTTGAGGGAATGGGATGACAAACATAAGGCACAGAGAAAGGGTGAGAGGTAGTATGGTGGTTGTATCAATGACAAGGAGGTTCTAGCAGCTAAGATGGTGCGGCTTCTCTGAAGAAGTGAGTTTTGAGATGTTTCTTGAATGTTGGGAGGGAGGGTGAAAGCTGAAGGTTCGGTGGAAGTAGATTCCAGAGGTATGGGGCAGCCCGAGTGAAATCTTGCAGACGGGAAAAGGAAGCAGCGATAAGTGAGGAGGAGAGCCTTAGCCCATGGGAAGAATGTAAGGATTGAGTAGGAGAGTATTTGCTTATGAGGGCAGAAGAAGCATTATTAAACACTCATCTACAGACAAGCCAGAAGTCTTGTTTTTCACCTCTAATTAGAAATCTAATGGTTCTGCCACAACCACAAGGGATTCCACCCATATACATATACACGTTACATACTATCAGAGTTCCACCCTGTCAGCTCGGACTCTGTATTTGTTCACCGTCTTGTCCGTTGCAGCCTCTAGAGGCCACCTGTGATATCACAGTACCGTGTATGCTAATGACCTGTCGGGCTGCATCTGCTCACCTGGGTGCAGCCCTCCCCCTTAAATACCTGCTTATTCCACCATTGTGGTGTATCTATCTGCCTTCTGCCTGGCCCTGTTCTCATGCTAGCAGCGTTCTTTTTTAGATTAACCCGTTGTGACCTGGCTTGCTTCTGACTTCGTTCTTTGGTTCCTGATTTGGCTCTGTTGACCCAGCTTGACTGTCTGACCTGCCTGAGGGCTCCCTGCCGTGTGTCCAGTGCCCTGTCTGTGGATTTGTAGCTGTGTTCCAGAGAGCAGGCCCTGCTGGTCCAGCTACAGCGTCCTAGTACTATCTTGTGCCCGACTATTGTGCTGTACATCTGTCTTGCCAGCTTCTTCGATACAGACCATCTCATATTAAGATTCAGCCTGCTTTGTGTTTCATTTTGCCTGTCTGTACCTTCCTTCTGGTAATGATGCATTGTAGGATGTATATATATATATATATATATATATATATATAATTCACATACTGTATATACATAGTCACATACAAATAAAATGTATTTTCTTAAAGCAATTGTTACAAAGCCTTGGGAACCATGTTTATTTCAGATTGAATATATTTATATTATAATATACATTAAATCATGAGCAGTTTCAGATAATTAACCCCTTTATAACCAGATATGAGCAGAGTCACAGAATTAACCCTGTCACATAAACAGGCAAACAGTCACACACACTTACCTGGTGCTGACTGCAGCTTACACAGAGCTTGGTGTGAAGGAGGAACTCAGCCTATCAGGAGAGGCTTCTAAACTCTCAGCCAATCAAGAGAGTTGAAAAGTCTCTCCAGATTGGCTGAGACCTCCTTCACTCTGAATTCTTTTTCTGGGACAATGCATTGTCCCAGATTGAGCATGCCCGCAAATTAAAGTCCCATTGCGGGACTGCCCCGGGAAATGGTGGTCAACCTACGTTTGTGACAGCTGACGTGTCTGGCTCGTCATGGGGTTAAACAAGCTTAGAAAGAAATTAATGATCACTTTCTTCACTCAAACAGTGTTGCTGCCTCGACATGGAGGCATTTAGCAACATGAAAAATATGTATGGGCCTCGTGTGATCACTCTCAGGAGCAATCACATTCACCCTATTGAAAGACCCCATGTATTCAGGAACACTCAGCAAAGGCTGGTGATAGAATTAGTGTATGAAAAGTGTTAAAAATCCACCATTTGAAATACCCTGGGGTGTCTAGTTTACAAAAATATATGTTTTGACGGGGTAAATTGAATTGGCTGGCTGGGCGCATATTGGGATGTTGTATGGCCGTCTTCAAATATGTCCCAAAGAGAACACAGGATGAAAAGATGTAAAAACTGAAATGTGCACATGCCAAATGTGGCCTTTGAGTCCTCAAGCAACCCAACAAACCTATGCATGCATGGTATCACTGTATGCAGGAGATATTGCTATATTAGGGTGTTGTTTCTAAGGAACCTTTTACATTTTCAGTAAATGTATGTCTGAATTGCAATCTGTGTGAGAAAAAAATCACCAAAAATGTTTACTACTTTGGCAAAGATATGATGGCTTGATTATGATGATGGTTGGGAGTACTGGATACGGTAGTGAAAAGAGGTAACAACAGTAGAAGATAGCCGTAGGTTGTTAGAGGAGCGAAGGGGGCGGGTAGGGGTGTATTTGGATAGGAGGATAGAGATGTAAGGTGGCGCAGAGTTGTTGAGGGCTCTATATGTCAGGTCAGAAGTTTAAATTTGATTCTGGATGGTATGGGGAGCCAATGAAATGATTGTCATAGGATTGAAGCGGCGAAAGGCGGGAGAGGAGGAGACCGGTTAGTAGGGAGTTGCAATAATCCAGGTGGTATATCACAAGGGAGTGGATTAGCAACTTGGTGGTTTCTTGTGTGAGGAAAGGGCGGATTTGGGAAATGTGTCTCAGGTGGAGGCGGCAGGATTTGGTGAGGGACTGGATGTGAGGGATGAAGGAGAGAGCAGAGTCAAGGGTGACACCAAGGCAGGGAACCTGGTCTGTTTATTGGATAGTGGAGTTGTCAACAGTAATAGAGATATCAGGAAAAGTGGACAGATGACGGGATTACCATGAGTTCAGTTTTAGAGATGTTGAGCTTTAGGTAACGGGACACCATCCATGATGCAATTCCTGATAGACAGTCAGTAAGGCGAGTTAGAAGAGAGGGGGAAAGGTCAGGAGCAGAAATATAGATTAGGGTGTCATCTCCATATAGGTGGTACTGGAAACCAAAGGAAGAAATAAGTTGTCTGAGGGAAGAAGTGTAGACGGAGAATAGCAGAGGCCCAAGAACTGAGCCTTGAGGAGCACCAATAGGTAGCGGTAGGGGAGAGGAGCAAGTTCCAGTAAATGAGACACTAAAAGTACGGTAAGGATTTAAGCCATGAAAGAGCAGTGTCATGGATACCATGAGCATGGAGGGTTTGTAGGAGGAGCGGGTGGTCTTATGTGTCAAAGGCTGCTGAGAGGTCGAAGATAATAACCAGTGAGAATTGGCCTTTTGTTTTAGCTGCGAGTATGCGTGATTGAGGGGATGAATGAGTATCTGTGAATGATTAGTATCTATGAATGAGGGAATGAAATTCTTAACTATCTCTAAAAGCTGTGACAGAATGTTTGTGGGAGCAGGCGGGATTGGGCACATATGTTGCGGGAGTGGAACACACACGTTGCGGGAACGGGCGGTAATGGTCAGAAATTCAGCGGGAGCAGGATTAAAAAAAACAGTCCCGTGCAGGGATCTACACACAAAAGTACAAATCCAGGAGAGAGGCACGGGCCCTGTCGCAGCTGCGACCACTGTAATAATGCCAGTGACTTAAAGATTTATATCAAACCCCTATTATTTTTTAATGGGACAGCAAGTCTAGAGTCCCAAACAGCTGCTTCAACAAATTCATATCAAAGTACTTTGTAAGTGGCAAATGTATATGAAGAGATTATGAAGAGATACTGTAGAATCTATCTATCTATACATTTGCAAAGGGGCTCAATGCCCATTTAATTATACTTACCATACCATACTCACACATAAACCTCTTGAACAATGTGATACATTGCAGTAATTATGTTTCACATAACATAGACTGCAGCATAACTTTGTAAAACAGGGCACAAGTTACATTCCACTCATGAAACTGTGTATTTCTAAAAAGGGCAGAAAATGCTGCTTTATTTTCTGCAATATGTGGCTTCGTGCACGGGAAATCCGACTTCTGCAAGGATGGTACTAGCACTTTGGTAGGTCGTCTGGCTGGGAGTGTTGACACTGGAGAGCTGTGTAAGAGGAAGATACAGCAGTCTGTGCACATGGAGGGGAACCAAGACACCACCACCCGTGGAAAACTCCAGAAATGTTTTCCAACACGCTGCTTCACCTAACACTCATGGACAAAGCACACGTTACTAGGTATCCTACTGACCACATAACTATACCACAGAATAAAAAAAACATACGTGTTTGTGGAAGTTCCCTTTCAAAGTGCGTATGATGGCAGGCACTTCCCGTTGTGTTTGTTGAGCACAATCATTTTAGTTTCCAAATTTATATGAATAACACTATTTACCTACCTAGGGAATACAAAAAGGTACCTGTCAAATAGTATGCAACTATAGCGAGGTAGACTCTAATGTAGCTTAGCCGCACACCCCTTAGAACACAATTTCAACCGTGTGTTCACCCAATAATGGGAATAATAAAATGAAAATGCTGTCAAGTATGCAGCGTCAAGTTACCTTCCAACATAACCGAACTGTTTATGAATTGGACTGGTAAGAACAAAGAATAATAACTCTTCTTACCGGCCGTTATGCTCCCATGAACAATGGTATAAGCAGTACTTGCAGAGGCCTGTGTCTGTCATTTTCCCTCATTATAGATTATTACTCAACTGTGCTGCTCTATCTATAATATTCACCCTTTATTTACACGAACAACGTACCACTGCTTTTGCATTTCAAAAGGTTCTGAAAAAAGACAATGGCTTATACTCTGTCCAATCCAGTGCCTCTAAAGCAATCTCTTACTGGTGGGAATCGTTCCATCCCAAACCTCTGATCACCATTATGCACACATATATTTTAACAAAAAAATGGGTGTCACCCACCCAGGTTTAGCCCCTGACACGTCACTGCATTGAGAGAGGACAATGTGGCCCTGGGAGGGATCGGCTCTCCCACCTTACATTTGAGGTTTGGCCTCAGCGCGCCCCCGTAATCCCCCCTCCCAGCTCACTCCCAGAGCAGCGCGCGCCCCGCATTCTGGCGCCACGGGGAAGACAGGAGGAGGGAGAGAGCGGTAAGTGAGTGAGTGACTGACTGGGAGTAGTAGCGGGAGGGGTGGGGGTAAGAACTGAGAAGGTCACGTGAGGGTAACGTCTGACTCCACGTCTCGTCCTCAGTTTTGAACTGAAAAAAGTGCAGCCAGCGGTTGGGCCTTTGCGGAAGCGGGTGGGCAGGTGAGTGAGTCTGGTGGGGAAATAAAATGCGATAATGTAATAAACAGTAGTTTAGAAAGTTAACGCGTTGAATCGCGGCGTCCCAGGTAACGTATGCAGCGTCGCCGGCTTCGCGGTCACTCCGCCGCGAGAACGAGGTGTTAACTCTTTGATTACGGGGGTAGTCTCAATGCCGGGCGCCATTTTCCAGCATAGTGTAGGCAGCGGTGAGCGGCTGACGCATTCTGCCGCACGGACAAACATGGCGGACAGGAGCTCTTGCACCATAATGGATGATGTGGACCAGGAGTAAGTGCGCTGGGAACCACCTAGTCTTGGCTGCTTCCCGGTATTGAAGGATGCGTATTGCCTACCTCGGGGATGTTGGCCGTATCCCTGGTGAGCAGTACATTATTGAGCTATTGCTGACTGGAAAATCTACATTGACAGTAGACAAAGGGTTCATTTTAGGTTTGCCGTGACGGTTTTGTTTAGTCACATGACTCGCCGCAGCCAATCCCTGGGCACACAGGGTGAAGAAGGGTGTAAATTCCAAGCGGACGGTGAGCCAGGCGGCCGCCATTGCTAAAATATTTGGGGGACGTCTGGGCAAGGAAAGTGAGTGATGCATGTTATGTTTACCTGTATTGTTCACCGTCTTCCATCGTTGTGGTTAAGACCTGCATGCATAGTCAAAAATACAACGCCCCCAGCAGCTTGAGGCCTTGTTGTGCTCTTGTGCCCATTAACTATACAGCATATTGGGTGGTTAATGTGTTTGATTGCAAAATATTTCAGTGAAGGCTAAGCTTGTTTTAATGTACTTGTCCATCTACTCGATGGTATGAAATATGTATTTATTCTGTGTGTCTTTCTGATCTACATGGGCCATGGTTTTACCATAATTTTTTTTACTTCCCCAAACCTTCCTTGGTACAGTCCAGTCAGCCTCATTGTCTAGACAAACTGGTTTTCTTTGTTTTCTAGAGAACTTCCATTATTCTCCTTTTTTTTTTTATACTCCCTTCTAGCCCATGTCAGGTTTCTGTTTTGTCTTGTTAGTGATGCTTACTGTACTGATGTCAACAACTGTTTTTTTGCTTGTTAATGGTGCCATTTGTGCATCATAGTTTTCACTCGATTTGGGTAACACATCAGTAAAGGGGGCATTTAAAGCAAATTCAAACAATGGTTTTAGTAAACTTACAGACAAAATACTATTACCTTTCCCATTTTGGTGTAGGCCTTGGATCTTCTGTATGCTAATGGTTATCATGCAGGTATGGTTTAAAGGATAATACATCCTGAAATTTCCAGCACCCACTACTGATTGCAGTTATTGTCATCTTTTCGTTAATAGATCAGAGGTGGCTGTAGACAATTCAGATTTTTACACCTCCAGGTACCATGCCAACTTACACTACACTAGAAATAGAAATGAATGTCCGTAAAGTGTCTGTCTGCTCCCAGGAAGTACAGGGTTATAGCTCTTGAAATGTTAACCTATTGCTCCTTACTACTGAATATATTTTGCATGGCTGTCTAGTGATCTCTTAATCCTACTAAAAATACTTCTGGTGGCTTCCAAATCAGTTTATAACATAGTAAGTCCATCCCGTTCAACATACGCAACTCTTAAAGTAACAGTGACATCACGGTTCCTAGATAAGATCTGTTAAGACTTTCCGTCTCCCTTTGTTTTGCGGAATCTGGAGACTTTACCTTTTGGATCAATGTCATGCAGAGGTAGCACTGGGTTTTGGGGTGCTCTAAGCCAAACATTCACCTGGCTCCATAGTTTAAAACAAAACCATGCATAAACAGAGGAACTTTATACTTCCACAAACATATTTAAGGAAATATAACTTTGCAAAGAAATGATGTCGAACTTCTGTACATGTCTTCCATTCAATGGAAGAGGCCCCTTAGAACATAGAAATAGGGATCCAGACTGTATATCCAAAGTAGTGGAAATAATCAAATGTCACACTCGCCATGCAGGTGCTCAGAGGCAGGAAGAAGGGTCCTCACCCTGGTATACACCGCCAAAACAGACCAGCAACACAACAGGTAGTTAGAGATAATGTTTATTCAGAAATTGGAATGCAGACTTCTGAATGAAGCAATGATCATTGGTAATGCCAACATAAATGGGGTGATTGGCTGTTTAGAAGTCTATGGTAGAGTTGAATCCTGAATTGTGTACCCCAGGTGACGCTTTATGCCAGTGGTTGGGAGATGCTGGAAATGAATAAATGGCATTGCAGTGAAACATGGCACATTTACACCAGAGGCATTAGTGCAGCACATGTTTGCTTTCCTGACCCTGGGTTAAATTATGGGCATTACAATTCCCTTTCCAGATAACCTTGTACTCTAGTATTTTCTGCTTTGTTTGGGTACACACAGTCTCACCAAATATTTGAACTGTTTTTTTTTTAATGCTTTTATCTTGTATCTAGTCAATAAACTCATTAATATACAAAAATCAATTGACAAATTTTAACACTGGTCAGTTGATGTTTCTGATATTAACAGTTTAAGCGTGTATCTGTTTGTGGGTCCCTTTTTAGAGCTTGAAAATTAGATTTCCGACTAACCCCAATTTGCTTTGAGTGACAGATGGCTTGTATTGTTGCCTACCAGTCCTTTTAAATTTTCTGAAGATGTACTAAAAACCTCGCCGCTCCGCCACACAGTCTTGCTCTGGCTCTTTGGATTGTAAACTTTTTGAGGCAGGACTCCCCACTCAAGTATGCCACGTGCAGTCAAAGCATTCCCTTAAATGGCAGCACTGCTTTAATGGGAAGCACCCTGGACATTTTTTCTCCTTGAACTTAAAGTACAGTGCTATATGCAATAATGTAGGGTGGCATTGACAATAACCCAGTTTTATCTTCTTTTGCGCCGATAAGCTTTCTTTATCTGCAGACTTGGTGGCTACCATTGTCAGCTGTGATATTTTGGGTGACTTTATGCACAAACACCACACTGAGCTGATTCTTCGACAGTGCTAACAAAATCCGTTCCACCATATACTTAGAGCGTCCTTCTGGATGATCAAGACTGAGCTATTCTTTACCACAAGGCTGAATAAGGAGTCGGGGTGTTTCCTTAGCAGATTACACTAATGTGACTGAGCAAGAGCACAAAAACAGCAAATATGTAGCTACCTGAAAACATAATGCAAAAACCACAAAAGGCAAGGGTATAATATTTTTAAAAGCTTATTTTTTTATCTGTGCCAGTGTTAACAAAAAAATAGTGCACCTTAAAAAACACAAAAAAAACAAAAAAAAAACCTGACACTTTAGAATAATTCTTGGTCCTTTACAGCGTTTTAGAAATTCTTTGTACTTTTAGGGTTCTGGCTTCTGTGTTTGCTAGCTCACAGCCAGCTTCAGGCAGTGTCTCACCAGGTGCATGAACGGCGATCTGGCACAGTTTTAATGCGCTTACAGGAGCAGGCCCTTCTTTTTAACCAGTCAATAATAAAATCTAGTTTAGTACAATTGAAGAGACACTGAGCCTGTAGCCAATCGTATCCCCTGTCTCCTTTCACTTTTTGGCTGAGAGAGCTTTCTAAGGTGTAAAAATGTGTCTATTAAAGAAGAAAGTTATAGCTAAAGTTTACTGGTGTAGGTGCGCTACATTCGCATATTTAATTTTAAAGAGTGATTTGGTAAGCTTGTACTCATTCAGTGTAATAGTTAATGACTTTGTATAATAAAGGGAAACTGCAGCTGTCGTATGCATTTCAATCCGTATGGTGGCTTCATGACACTACCATTTTCGTGAAGGCATGTAAGCGTTCTGCAGAATTTTCCATATGCATTTGCCTCTTTCCCCACCACCATGTTACTTATATTCATAACATTGATTCTCTGTGTGTGTGTGTGTATGCATGTATGTGTATATACCGTATTTGCACGATTATATATTAAAGGCATATCATGAGGCAGAGTGGCATATAGGGGGGTATAAGGCATTTCTGGAGTCAGTGGCATAAAGGGGGTTAAAAGGCATATCATGGGGCACTCTGCCTCCAGAAAAACCTTATGCCCCCCATAACCCCCCCCCCCCCGACTTACCAGTGCTTCTGACCACTTGGTGTCTAGTGGTGGCAATGGGTGGCGGCTGGCATTAGTTATGCCGGGGCTTCTATGACTGAGCACCAGAAGGTCATGTGACACCGGTGCTCCATCATAGAAGTGCCAGCAGTAGCAGGGGGTTGTCTGCATCCATCGAGCGGACATTTGCCGGCTGCCAGAGAAGAAAATTCCCAGCAGCGCTGCAGGGAATTCCCCTGTCTGGCAGCCAGGGAAGGTATGCGCATAGACAACCTCCGCTGCTGCCCGCGCTTTCGCCGGCGCTCGGTGATAGAAGACCCGGTGGAAGTGCAGACAGCAGTGGAGGTTACCAGAAAGGAGGGTCCAAGTCTCCTGCAGCGCTGCGGGGGATCTGGATCTTAGTCTTGTAGTCAGACCTCTATTTGAGGTCTGATTAGAAGACGACCTTGATTATAAAACGAGGGGTATTTTTCAGAGCATTTGCTCTGAAAAACCTTGTCTTATAATCGAGCAAATACGGTATCTTGAGTTTACTTTTTTCCTTCAAAAAAAAACAAAAAACCACTTGAAACAGCCTCCCAGCAGAAGTGATGGTTGTTAATACAGGTACGGAATTAAAACATGCTTGGCATATGACTGATTAAAGCTTGAGCCTATAGGGGATATAGGCAGACTTCTATGTTCTGTTTCTTTAATATGAAAATTTGAAATGTAGACCTAGTAAAAAAAAAAAAAAAAAAAAACCTGAAGTTTGTATGTGTCTACAATATACCATATTGTTAATTCAATATGATGCTACTGGCAGCTTTGCTGCTTATTACTCTTCCGCTATCTATGACTTATTAAATCCACACCCTATTGACTTTGTGGGCTATTGCACTTGTGAATGGTATAAAAGCTATGAAGATCAGTGGATCTGGCTCAGGGGTTTAGCAGGGCTGCCATTATGAATCTGGCACCCTGTGCTTTCCTGCTGATGCATGTGGTGTATTGGGTGCTGTGAGGCTCTCAGCGGGAAGACATAATGCACGTAACTTGACCCTGCTAGGTGCCTCACAACACTCACCGCCCCCCCCCCCCCAAGAAAAGCATAGGGTGCTGGATTCACGATGACAGGATATAGGTAGCGGGAGTGGCTGGTCTCCATGAGATGAGGAGGGGTAGTGTGTGATTGTGTGTATAGTGTAGTATCAGAGTTGATGTGTTTAAAGGTATAGTGCTGGAGTCAGTCTGTGAGTGTGTGTATACTGTAGTGTCAGACTCAGTGTCTATTGTAATGCCAGAGTCTGTATGTATGTGTCCATACTGTTAGCGTGTATCATTTTCTATATAGTGTTAGTCAGAGTGTGGTGCTTGCGTTCGTTATAGCGTGGCATTGGCATGAGTTTGTATGTCAGCATATAGTGTTAGTGTGTGTATGTTAGTATGTGGTGTTAGTGTGTAGATGTATGTTAGTGTATTGCAAGGCTTGGGGAACCCCAGATGCCAGGAAAATAACATGATTAGGGAAAGGAAAAAGCTTGACTTTGTTGACCCCCTGCTCTAAAATGCATTCTTCCAAAATGCAAACCTCCCCCCCAATAAATAAATAATAAAAACGAAAAACCTGACACAGAATTTGTGGCTGTGCTGCAATTCTTTGCCACTGATAGGCGGCTTAAGCTGTCAATGGCAGTATGTGCCTGTCACCGACAGCTTGAGCAGCCAATCAGTGGCGAGAAAGTGTTCCCATTAAAATAAACGGAAAGACCGTACACATGCCCACCGGTGTATAAACACTGCAGCACATAGCGTTCTGTCGGCTCTGAATCTGAGGGGAGATTCTGCAGAATGTATTTGTGAAACTAAGCACCCACCTATCATGCATTAAAGTGCATCTGATGGCAGGAGTGAAAAATAGCCAGGACATTTCTTGCCAATTCCCCTGGGATTCCTCTGTGTAACCAGAGCAGGCAGGATGTTTGTAACATACTTTTACACTGCATTTCTTTGGCAGGTTACACATGTAGCTTCTAGCACTAGTATGTCTGCAAAGCTAATAGCACACATTTCAGTGTAAGGTAGCAATATATACCGTATTGGCTCACTTCTAGGCCACACCCTTAAAGTTTGGTGCTATTTTAAAGAAAAAAAATATTTTTAAAGAAAAAGTACACATGAGTGGAATGGTAACACAGTATTTTATCTAATGAACAGGAATACATGTATTAACATTCTTGATATCTATTATACAGTTAGTCATCATGTTATATCCAAACAGAAAACCAATAGCCAATTTAAGGTCCCCCCCCCCTTAATTCACAATGCACCTTACTTCTAGATGTGCTCCCACCACCTCAATTTACCAATCCACCCCCAGACTCCCTGGCGTCTTGCGGGGGCAGCCGGTGGACGTCTGGACGATGCGCGCAGACAAACTCTGCTGCTGGTTGCTACTTCTGCCGGGGCTGCAATGCTTTAGCAGCGGAAGTTGTCTGCGCACTTTGCACAGATGTTCACCGGCTGCCAGAGATCCAGGTCTCCTGCGCCACTGCGGGGGAACCTCCTCTCTGGGTATTTTAATTAAGATATTTTTTTTTTAAAACCTTGATAGCCTTAGCTGAATATAGAGACTCATTAATTAATGTTTCTATTGTTTATAGACATTAACAAATAAGTGGTTATTATTGGCTTGTAATGTAATATTTAAAGACCCATAAAGTATATACTCAGCACTTAACCCTTAGAAAAGATGATCGTGCTTAGTGAAACCCACAAGAATGACTAAACAGTGACATGAAATGGCTTCATATGCACGGGGTATCAAGGAAGCTCCAATATCTACGCAGTAGAGCCCTGCGTGGGACCGCTTTTTTTTTTTTAAATCCCGTTGATGTTTGTCCAATCCCGCAATGTGTGTGTTCCTCTCCCGCAACATGTGTCCAATCCTGCCTGCTCCCACTGCATATGTGGTCAAGCCCGCCCACCTCCTTACCTGAACTGCAGATTTCCCGCACCGTCCCGCAAGGCTGCCTTTGTGCTGCTCCCTCACAACGTCTCTTCTCTTGTTCTGCTGTGTTCCTGGGCTGAGTAAGAGAAGAGACGCTGTGAGGGAGCAGCGTGAAGACAGCTTTGCGGGACTGTGCCGGATTACCGGGACCCGCAGGCACAGTGTCTGACTGCCGTCCGCAAGACTGCCCGCAAGTTTTATGGCTTCCCAATGCACTCCTCTACTATGCAATTCTAGGTACATAAAAAATGCTCTTCAAAAACAGCAGCATAAATCTTCTGTTTGTGTGGTAACAATATACTCCCAACAGAAGGAAACAACAAAACACAAATATAGTGAAGAAGTTCACAAAAATACTAAAGGCTTATCAAACCATCTTGTGCCTGATCCTCTTTTTTTGTTCAGTCAGGAAATATAAATGGTATAGTTTATGGATACATTGTTTGGAGGGATAAGTATTAAAAAAAAATAAAAAAACAAAAAACTAAGTGATTGTAAGAGGACATGGAGAAACAAAGTCAAACACAGTCAAAGCACGCCCACAGAGGGACAAAATCCAATTGATACTTCGATACCTCTACTCCCTAAAATACATAAGGGTTTATTCACTGAAAAGAGTTGTCAGGGCTTTTAACTCTCTAATTCACTTTTCTTTATAAGGGGTCAACACTGGAAGTTTCTCCTGCAAAAGGTTTATCTGACCCTGTGTAACATGTCAAAAGGTGAAGAAATCTAGCTTTATACAGGGCCTGACAAGCTTCTCCTGCAGCAGAAACAAACTGATGTTTGGACCTTCAAAATGAATAGTGAAGTCAAGGAGCAGGAACAACTCTCTGGCAAACTCTCCTGATAAGGATACCATAGTGCAGGCCCAGGCTTGACAAATCCTGTCCGCCTGATTAGCATGACTACTTGAAACCACTTCCTGGCGCCCAGGGTTTTGTGCTACAAGAGGGGAGTAAAGACTGTGTCCCGGGCTGCCATTGTGAATTTGGCACCCTACCCTTTACTGCAGGGACAGGGCAAAGCCGGAGGTGTCCAGCGGGATCACTTAATGTGCATAGCACCAGCGCCTCCACAGGAAAGCGTAGTGTGACGGGTTGATGATGGCAGGAGATAGGCAGTGGCATGGCAGGTTTTACGAGGTGAGAAGGGGAGTAGTATATTCTGAAGTGTCTGGAGTATGTCGGGTAGTGTGAGCATGTAAAGCGTTGTGTATGTCACAGTATGGCAATGGTCGACAACTTAGTTTATGGCTCCTAGATCCAAACCAAACATCCACATTCCAACACTATATGCTGACATACATGCTATTGTCGTACTGTAACATAAACGCCACTGTACATGCTAGCATCTCACATGCGCATGCACACGCATACACACACACACACACACATATATAAATTTATAATGGACGCATAAACACATGGAATCTGGTACTCCCAATACACTAGACATACTGACTCTGCCACTATGCATATACACACAAAAACGCACAGGCTAAAAAAAATTATTGGGGAAGAAAGGAAAGTTGGCTCTATTTTTTGGCTAGCTCCTAGATCCAAACCAAATATGTTGACCCCTGCTGTATGCTTTAGTCATTAGTGTTGCCAAAATATATTTAATTGAACCTTCCAGTCCCTTTCCCCTTTGTTTTTTTTTTGTTAAATGTAGGTTTGAGGTTTGCAATAATGGTATTGAAAAGCATACAAACACAAGCATGTATTTGTTTTGGGTTTTTGGAACTTGAAAGTGCTATCTTCCTGTCCCTGTACACGCATGTGAAGTGGTTCTAAACTGTATGTGCACTGGCACTTAGATCGGCTTGCAAGTTAAGCTTCTCATTTTATCCTTGAATGTTTGGTTACCATTTCATTCACGTGTTTTAGAAAAAAAAAATTAAATTTTTAATGTGAAGTGTGCCAACTGTTGATGCTGAGCACTGGGATATGATGTCGTGTCCATGTGCTCGGCACTGCGGCAGGCTTCTGGAGGAGTATAGAAGCGGACCTTTCACTCCCAACACAGGAATTAAGAAAGGGGAGAGGTAGTTAGTTAGAAAAGTTAATTCACATTTTAAATTTATACTATGCTTTAACTATATTCAATGAAAGTTAGGTTTTAAAATTACTTTGCAATATTGAGACTTTTAACCCCACTAGGGTTGCATATCTAATAAAATATAATTTCATGGTGATCTGTTGATCATATGTAAATATATGATCTTTTGTGTCCTGCAGAGTAAAATCAAATAGTAGGTAGATCCACATAGAATGTAATTTATTTGTATAAAAAAGTTTGAATTTTATGTTGAGAAAACTGATCTGTCATCTGTTTGGTTTAATTTTTATATAGCGCTGCCATATGCCACAACTCCGTACAATGGGTAAACAGGAGATAACAAGTAATATATAACCTAACAATTTCACATACGGAGAGGAGGGCATGACTTTGAGGTGGCCATATTTACTGTATTTGCTCAATTATATGACAGGGTTTTTTCCTCTTATAATCAGACCTCAAATAGAGGTCAGACTACAAGACTATGATCCAGATCCCCCGCAGCGCTGCAGGGTACCTGGATCCTCCTCTCCTTTCGCTTCTGCCGGGGCTTCTATGACAGAGCACCGACGTGACCTTCGGGTATATGTTCTAAAATAATTGAGAATAAGCTGCATTATGCAATGTTTTTTCATATCTTAAGGAAAGGAAGGGAAGCAGTTGCACATGGGTTCCATCTGAGAAGCCACCAAAACACCTTGCACAAATTAGGCACTTGGGTGGAAAAACGTTCGCCATTACATTACTGTATATCCCTTCATAATGCAGTTGAGATGAAAAGCAGAGGAAATAAAAAGGCAAAAGTGTTTTTTTATTTTTCAATTGTTTAGTGTCGCTTTAATCTTCACAAGAAAGTAGTTGCGCTGTGTAATGCAAATTTTAGAATAGAGAATAAAAAATATTAGAATTCTGTTTTATTGCCATGTTGGTAAAAGTACATTTCTTTGTTTTAATTTAGGGTACTATCACCTGGACTGCAGAAGACTAAACCATTGTAAGTAAACCCTTATTTGAAACTTTCCACCGACTGTTATACCTGGATAGAATGTAAACTTAAATACACATTGCACGTTACATAAGCATCCCATCTACATTTTTTGTTAAAGGTATAGTCTAATGTGCCAAGAAAATGCATTTTCTTAACCTAGATTGCCGATGAGTATATCATGGACAGGGAAATGTGTTCAGATATAATGCACTGCAAGTAGCTGAGGGAAGGGACAAAGGCACACAAGGAGATTCCTTAGAGCCCCCCCCATGTCTTCTCAAAATGAACATCACAGCGGGTGGGGGGAGAGTGTATGAAAGAGTATGTGTGATTAAGGGGACGAGTATCTGTGAATGAACAAGTGTGTAATAGCATAGATGTGTAAGTGTGTCTTGGGGGGGTATAGCATGTCATAGGGAGGCTGTAATCACACTCCTATCATGCCCAGGTTCCAGCATGTACTGGCTTCCTGGGCATGATAAGAGTGTGATTGCTATTAATAATATATATTTTAGTAAAGGTGGAGTTTCTTTTTCGGTTTCGGCCAAGTGAATGCTGAATCTTCGGTTTTGGTCCAGAATTTTAATTTCTGTGCAGCCCTATACTTAACCCCTTCATGACCACAGACGTACCAGCTACATCGTGTGTAAGTGTCCCTAGCAGACCAGACGTACCTGGTACATCATTGCTAAATATCGCTCTTGCATCCCAATGCAGGTCTGGATTGCATGGTGACCAGTGCCAGTTTATGTAGTTCGCCCATGCTACTTTATGGAGTTTTTCATGGGTGAGGAAATATGGCAGAGGCATGGACTCCCACTGGTGTGTGCGAATTAAAAATAAATAAATAAAAAAAATGGTTTCCACACTTCCATATGTGATGCGTAAGAAATCCAAAGCAACATTGCAATGTATGTGTACACGCAGAAAATAAAGCTTCTGCAAATTTTGATGATGAAATGGCTGCCTGAAAAAGTCAAAATGGCCCTAGTGAAATAGCTTGGGATGTCTACCTTTTAGCAACATGTGGTTTTGAAAAATTTGATATTTATAATATTTGCCCTCTAATGACCAAAGTAGATGGAAATCCTGGGTATATAGGGTGATATAAAAAGTAGTATGTACAATGTCTGCAATGCATGAAGGTACTGCTTAGGTGCCATCCTCTGATAAGGCAGCATATTTATACAAAGTACTGGCTTGGCAAACACTGGCTACACACTTTTGTTTGTAGGACCTCCACAGTGATGGCCCCTTATAATACATAATCAGGTCAGGGCAATGCAATATTAAAGCCTCCAACAATTTCTGTTTATTCTACTGGGTACCCTATAAGGTAACTTACTCATATTTAACCCAACAAAACATTATCTGTGATGTGCATGTTTTACCCTTTAAGTCTCTTTAGGACTTACCCGTATGTCCTTAAAACGTGGTAAGAAGCCCAGTAGGACGTACGGATACGTCCTGGCTTTGCTGTTGCGGCAGGGACATCTCCCTTCTGCTATGCAGCAGATCAGACCATCTTATCAACAGCCCGGACTCTCCTCTATCGATGCTGGCGAACTCCCACTGGAGAGCATTACTGCAATTTTATTATAGTATAGATTTTTATCTATTATCACTAATTATATTTTATGTATGTTTTAATTTTTTTTTTTTTTTTAAGGCCCTACATGTCCTGAACAAAAAGATGTATAATTTGTGTGAGTTCATCAAAGATGGAAAAGGGGTCATGATTTAAACATATGGTAAAAATGACAAATATCACTAGAAGCAATCTTTGCAGATTCTTTTCTGGAAAACTGAAAGATAATCTCTTTAGGATCTGATTTCACCACAACTTTATCTTGTTCACCTGCTACTCATTGGAGATGTCAGGTAAACACAATTAAGATGAGCTTGCAAAATATACTTTTCTTAGGCAAAGTTTGACATATTTGTCCACTTGGTGGCACTATAACCCCACATAGTAATGTCTGTGCAAAAAAGGCTGGTGTAGCTTACCTTTGGTGCAAAATTCAGCAGTCCATTTAGCCGTGAATACTCATTGGATCTTAAATAAATTCACTAGATTAGGGCAAATTGCAAACAACCCATTTTAGGGTTATATAAATTATTTGCGTGAGTGGTAATTTTCCCTCCCACTTTAATTGCACTCATGTTACAACACGTGTATGTGCGTTTATTGACCACCCTGATGTAAAAAGAATACCGGTTTGCATTTGTAAATAAATATTTGATGTATGTTTTACAAACTGAGTTGGTCATGTTGCTGACATTGATCACACTAGTTTGTTACAGCAGCTCCATAGGTCCTGTTCCCATGAATGACCCCCAATATACACTGTTCATCTAAGTAAATTAATCTATAAACCATGAGTGATTCTTGTCTGGAGTCTGTTTTCTAATACATCAGACTAGCTGAAGTTGATACTCGCACAGGTTTCCCTCTTCAAAATACGCAGGTGTGATTTAGACCCACAGTTATTGGTAAATTGGTGTTTATTTTATATACACCCATAAAGTTTGTAAGAGTGTTGTAGGTATAGGAAGCTAGCAAGCAATTTGGAGCACATATGTGCCATTAATATCTTTTAAGGGTTTCAAATGATATGAACATTTTCTTACATTTCAGCACAAACTATTTCCAGTATTTATTTTTAACATTTTATATTTCAAAAGTATATCCGAGGGCCTAGCCAATAAAGTCTTCAGAATACAAAAAGTCCAGACGTTCAGCTCATTCACCAAATCATCAGTATAATTACTTTTTATACTGCCAAGCCATTTTTACATGATCAGTATTAACATGGCAATCTAAGTAATGTAAGAGTATGCTTTTACTGGTCTGGAACTTAGATGCCGCCAATTGTGTTTTAAAATTAGAGCATGTAAGTATAGATCTATGCGTACTAGTCGCATATAGGCGACTAGGTATCGAAAGTGAATAATGGCACTTTAAATACTGTAACTTATGTTCTGTATAGCGATAACTTTATTGTTATACAGAAAATTAAATTCAGAATATTTCCGCTGTTATTTTAGTCTAATCTCCTTATACTGCCCACTGATTAACAATAGGACTATTTCAGATGTAGTCACCCCGAGGAATCTTTTGACTAATCATAGTGAAAGGACCCAAGAAGGGACTGTCATCACAATCAAGACTAAACATTGGCTCAGTGTTTATTTTTTTTTTTATATTTGTGCTAATTAACGAATGCCACCCAGGTTTCATATGACTGCCTACAGTGTTTTACCGCCTGATTTACATATAGCTAGATGTCTAGCCTTTGTTCAGATGGCCTATAAAATGTTCACTCTTCAAGCATTTGGCCCAATAACAAAAATTGTTCTTTGTATTCAGATGCAAACGCATAACCGGCACTTCCATACTGGTATATGTAGTTTCTCTCGGGGGGGGGGGGGCACTTTTAGGTGTTGATACAGTTTTTGGACACAGTGCAGCATATTGAAAAATTTAAAAACTTGTGCAGTAATGAATAAATAGTTAATGTAGTGAAAGAACAGCAGCAGATTAAAGGGACTGGTCGGTATCCCATAAAGCCTCACCTATGGAGAATTTATAAGTACTTTAATATGCATTCTTAAACCAGTAGGAAAAGTGACTTCCCTTAAGGAGAAGCTGCAGCATATTGACCCTTCCGTGGTCCCCTTTTCCCCACCACTGTTAAGCAGGCGATCGGTGGCAGGATTGAAATCATGTTCTGCAGCCAGGTAACTGGTATATGGGAAAAGAGAGAGGCGAAAGCATTTGGAGAGATTATGCATTTGGAGAGATTCTGCATTTGGAAGGAGTACCACGAGACACGTATATATTTTACACATTTCTCTCGCATGGCTAGACTCTGGAAATGTAGTCTTTTGTGGCCATTGTGACAGGATTTCTAACGTATGAACGTGTGACTTGATAATTATTGAAATGTATACTAAACGGATGTCTCTGCACCAGTAAATGTAACTTTAAAATTGAGCCTGTAATAAGCAAAAACTTGTTAGCAGCTTTAATGAGTGTTGAATCACAGCTAGAGGAAACCGCTGGTTATTTGCAACTGCAAAAATGTATTCATTTGGTAAGGGGGTTGTGATTTTATATTTTATTTTAATGCATGCTAATGTTTCAGTTCCATTTTTTTCCCCATTTCCCAAACTAGTATGTTTATTCTTTGGGATGGTATTTTAAGTGTTGTACAGCGTCAGATTAGTGATAACCTACCTTTTCTTCTTTTACTAATTATAAATGTGACAAATTACATAGTGTTTTTAATTTTATTTTTTTGTGATGTAAATACATAGTATGTGGCGTTCTAAAAAGGTATCACATTGGCTTTCAAAATAATGCCATCTTTAATATAATATGTGAACTGGCCTCCACAGTGTTTGTGCATTTTTAGATTTTTTAAAATTAAATAATCTTTAATGCTGTTTTAAACCTTCTGGGTAAATTGCACAGCAATTGGTAATTATGTTATAATCTGGAATTAATGTTACAATGGACGTTTGTTTTTGTTTGTATGAAGTGACTCTTGCCATACTAGTACTTACACAATATATATATTATATATCTATTTATTTGGGAACAATAGAGAATGGACATATTGAAAGTTGTCAGTCTTGACTAGCTAAAATCAGTGCGCAACATTATAAATGGTTTTTAGGACTAATATATATATATATATATATATATATATATATATATATATATATATATATATATATATATATATATATATATATATATATATATATATATATATATATATTTATTTTTAAGTTCATCATGGTGTGTTACACATCAAAGCTGCTTCTAGTAAATACGGCTGTTATTTCTTGTAGCGTATATTCGAGTAAAACGAAACCTAGCCGGAAGAGCCAAGCATATGAACCTGAAACTTCCAGTTCACAAACGTTTGTACACTTTTAGTATGCAAGGGAAATAAATGTCAAATATAAAGATGCTGGCGCACTACAGCGGTTAAGATTAATCCTTCAACAAATTGAATAATTAACAAAGTGGATAGCATATGTTATCTGACTGGCTAGATGTAAGCTGGATTGTAGTGACCCAGCCACTTTCCATAGAAGGAATACCGAATAATTATGTTAATATGCAATTATCACCTCATTTCTTCTGTAGTAACCTCAAGATGTAGTGTAGCAAGGGTGTTATAGCAAGTGCTGATAGTTTGCAAAAATACTGATGTTGAAAATTTGTAGACGATAAGAATAGCCTCGAGCATTTAAGTTTGTGTCGTTTTTGAAGAAAGCTCTGACCTTTGTTGCCTTCTTTCTAAATGCTTAGTTTGTCAGCTTTTACTGTGAATTAGAGTACTGTCTGTACTTTGTGTCAGGTGGGAATTATACCTTTTTTGTTTGCACTCTGCTTTTAAAATGCAATCATTATGCCCTAAATTGATACTGATAGTTTGAAGAAACCAAATGTAATATGAGTGTAATTCTGTATGCCCTCAGACAGGAGCAGTGATGTTACGAATGCTTACCTGTAAATTATACACATACAGGTAAATTTAAAATAATTACTCCACTGTATTGCTATGTCTGGCTCCCCAGAATGCTATGGTTTGGGTTAAAATGAAATGTCTGTTTGAATACATATATACACACAGCATATTTTGTCATGTGCTGTAATTACCTTGGTCTCCCAAAAAAGAGAAGAGGTAATCCGTTATATTTTAGGAAATAGAGGTTCACGTGCATCGCTAAGCAGTCTTCTGTTTAGCATGTCACATATTGGCAAAATTGATAACTTTCACCCCCTTTTTTAAAAACAGATTTAGGTATATGTGCCTCTGTTCATAGTTGATGTTTTCTACCTTGATGTTTTTCTATATTAATAGTGGTGTGACCTTTAGTTTTAGTGCTTATCTGGGTAGAAGTGTGTTTTTTTTAATTATAATAGTAATTCATATGTTTTATAGTTTGCTACCCTGCTGTTAAGGGGCAACAGTAAACTAGTTTAAATGGGAAGCGTCTGTTCTTTCTGTAAAGCCCTAACACTAGAACAGATGGATGGAGCATGTAAGGTTTTACCTCTGAGGTGGTAACAGTGAAGCCACTCATTAACACTGAATTTACCACTTCGTTAGCAACATTTCTTCCTGTTGAGAAACGCTAATATGTAATCTCAAATTGAGTGAGCATACATTTGTCTACCTCTGATTTATAATAAGTTATAACACATTGTATATACTTATTTTCAGAGGTTACCACAAATGTTAGGTTTTATATTTTACCATAAGCAATAGAACCTTAGGTATTTTGTTCCCTGATTATTCTTAAAATCAGTAGATTTTGTTTTCTTTTTTTTTTTCTTTTTTTTTTTTTTTTTTAACATCTTCTACAAAGTAATGCCAGAATCCTGCTGGGTTCTGCTTTAGCACCATTTTTTAGTGCTAAAATGGACTATGATCTAATTTTCAGTCACTGTGGTAACAAATGATCACTTGAAATGTTGTAATACACAGGTATATCAGATAATACAAATTTGATTTTGTGTAGTCGAACCCGTTCAGTCCGCTTAGGGCATACTGATACGTCCTTGAAGCCTGTGCCGCAAAGCCCATTAGGACGTACTGGTACCTCCTAACTTTGTTGCAGGGACATAATGATTTTAAAAGGCCGTACGTCTCCTGAACAAAGTTTGTGTGGGTTCATTAAATATGGAAAAGGGGAAACATGGCATATGGTGAAAATTATAAAAAGTAAGTCTGGTCCTTGGGTCATGAAAAACTCCTTGGCCTGAATGGGTTAAAACCAATACCAGAGTAAACAATTTCTAATTAAATGACTTTCTCTTATATTGGATTAAATGTGCCTTTCAAAAAGGATCTCCCTTGTTACACGTATCCTTGGGACGAAAAAGTTATCTTCCTTTTTGTAAGTATAGTGTTTGGCAGCACATTTTCCCAGATGTTGACATTCTTAATAAAGAATAAGGAATATAAAATGTACATTATATGTTAGTGTGTGTTCAGTATTTTTAACGTGGCAAATTTATAATATATATGCATCTAGTGGTTATATATGATTGTGTTTATACTGCACTGGAACATAAATAAAAGATTTTCCTTAAATAAATGCAGACATAAATACAATAGCTGTCAAACAATTAAAATTAAAAGAAAATACAATTCTAATCACAAGAAGCTATCTATGGTTATTGACCGCCTACACTTTCTGAAATCTGATTTTCAGCAACCTCGCCGTTAAGATGAGTTTGCGTTTATAATGCTGTATATAGTTATTCTAGGGCTGTTTATTCACCGTATTTCCCCATGTATAAGATGCTCCCTTGTATAAAACGCACCTTAATTTTGCCCAGATTCCAGGATGAGTGTGATGTTGGCAGTGCTGGAATTTGGAAATGCCTGGGCATAATAGGAGTGTTATTGCTTTTAGCAGTCATGTATGCTTAATATAGCAATCACACTCCTATCATGCACAAGAAGTCAACACATGCACATAACTTTCAGCCTCCCTGTGCCCTGCCCCTCCTACTTACACATCCATGCTATCACACACACGTTCATACATTCATTCATTACCTCATTCACGCAGGCTCATACACCCTCCCCCACCCTTACCTGAACTGCAGATCTTCCGGTGCTGCTGGCAGACTTTGTTTCCCTCTGCGTTGCTCCAACTCTGAGTGAACTTCTCATGTCTAGCCCAGGGGAGCAGGAGCGGAGTCATGTGGTGTGATGCACATTCACGTGACTCCACTGGATTCCTGTGTCTCCTCGACGGAACAAGAGACGCTGCTGAGCAACACAGAGGTAAGCAAAAAAAAAAAAATCTACAACCACTATAAGAGACACCGTTTTTACACCCCAAATTTTTCTAAAAAGGTGCGTCTTATACATGAGGAAATACGGTACTTACAGAAAATTGCACTTGGTTGTCATCTTAGTCGTTTCCTTGTTCTGCTGCAGTAGCCCATCTGCTTTGTTTCTAGCACCAACAATCTTCGCAGGCGTATCATCCCTAAGATCACAATTTTGATCGAGCAACTACTCTTGGTTTATATATGGTAGTGGTCGACAAATTTGCTAAACCCCCCCCCGATTATTTTTATTTTTTTAAAAATCATGTTTTGATTTTTCACATTATACAACCTGGCGCACGGGATTAGTCAAGCTTTGCCTCACACTAATATACATTTACACACATTAACGCGATACAATAAGACACGGTAATATCTTATGCTCACAAAAACAAACACACTACAGTAACACACGCATTAACATTCTAAGCTATTGTACACACATACTGACACCATACAGTAACACTCACACACTCTAATACCATAAGGTTACACACATACATATGCAATATTTTAATATACACGGTAGCACCACACACACTGGCTAACATACATGTAAAAATATCTAACACTTTGAACACACACTAAATCTAGCACTACAATACAGTATATACACTGAATCTGGCACTATACATTTACACACATAGTCACACAGACTGACACTATACATATAGCACACACATACACACTGATGCTACAGTATACACACACTCTCTGACTTTGGCAGTATATATACATACGCTACTCCCACCTGCAGTGCCCATCGTCTGCCATCGCAAAACCGAAATCTTTCCTGCATGGTGAATTGAGTGAAGTGAGGCACCTGCTGCTCTGGATTCATGATGGCAGTCCTGCAAAAATCAGGGTTTGTTGAGCCCTGATATATAGAGTTGCAGCCATATGTTAGCATGTAGGTGTACCAAATGAAACATTTTTATGCTACGTTCCGAAAGCCAATTGTGTGATGGTGGAACATAGATACAAATTCAGTTTTAAAGCAGAAATAATTTTTATGACAGTCAAGAACGCTTAGTATTATCCAGTTTTTGTTTAATTCATAAACATTAAATGTAATATACTTGTACTTGCTAAAATGGCTATCAAAACTTGTTTATTATGAATACTTTAGCATTTTCTTTTTATTTTTAGAATACATTGTTTAATGGGAAGCTTAACAGTATGGCGGAGTCGCAAGTAGATGCTGAAAGTACTGGTGCTAAAGAAGGCCTCAAAGATGACACAAATTTCAACTCTATTGAGGAAAATGATATAGTGTTTAAGAAAATGCAAGAGTCTCAAACCGCTTTTCAGAAAAATAGTCCTTTGACTCTGCCTGAAGAGCTATCAAGGGACGGGTCTGAAAAAGCCTTAAGCAGAGTTCAGCCTTCTCCGCTTTTACCTGCTGGTGTTCCCACTGTAGCTTGTGAAAATTTTGCCTTGTCTAATGGATCGGTTTCACACTCCATAACCAAGACTTCCAGCCTGAATGCAAACAGTGTTTCGTTAACCAGTGACCAACTTGTGGGTCAGCAAACAGATTTATGTTCAACTATGAAGGTGGCATACGATCTCCAGCAGTCTACAAAGAATCCTGTGCAGATGTCAAGTCAGCAAGTTTTATTTTTTTTACCTGATGTAGCACATGCCAAGAAAGAAATACATTCCATTTTACCTCCTACCTCCACCTCTGTTGGCTCTGACACACCTAATGGAAATAGTTTCCAAACCGAGAGCACTTTAGAAGGGCCAGCAGATGTGTGTGAAGATAGGAAGATGGCAGTGAACAAGGTGCATAATGAGACACAGAGTTTCTGTGGTACAGATGACTATATTGCAGGAAGGGATGCTAATATGAATATTCAGACAAACTGTGTAGATGAAAAAACAGATGCCTCTGAAAAAAACTCTGTTGTAAGGGTGGAAAAGAAACGCAAAAGAAAAATGGATGGTAGTAAGATAACCCGTTGCTATTCTGAAGATGCTTATTGTGATGTAAATTATATTTCCAAAAAATCTAAACTATTAAATATAGGTATCATGGAAGACAGTGATGAAGAGCAACTTATAGCACCACACAAGTATGAACTGACAAAGGTCAAGTCTGAAACATCTCTTGATGACACGGAAGATCATCTTCCAAAAGAGAGAATAGAAGCTATCAAACATTTTATTTATAACCCTATTTGTGACTTCCCTGGTGAGACCTCACCTGTTGACGTCAGCTCTTTTTTTTCTAATGATGTACAAAACAGTTGTGAACCTCAGTCACCACCAAGTTGCACTAGAGATCAAGAGCCATCATTTTATCCCTGCACAAAGTGCAATGTGAATTTTAGGGAGAAGAAACATCTACATAGGCACATGATGTATCATTTGGATGGAAATAATCACTTTCGCCATGTTAATGTTCCAAGACCATATGCTTGTAGGGAGTGTGGGAGAACATTTAGAGACCGTAATTCACTTCTTAAACATATGATTATTCACCAGGAACGAAGGCAGAAACTGATGGAGGAGATTCGGGAATTGAAAGAACTTCAGGATGAAGGTCGCAGCGCCCGTCTGCAATGTCCACAGTGTGTGTTTGGAACAAATTGTCCAAAGACCTTTGTGCAGCATGCCAAAACCCACGAAAAAGATAAGAGATACTACTGTTGTGAAGAATGTAACTTTATGGCGGTGACTGAAAATGAGCTGGAGTGCCACAGAGGTATTGCCCACGGGGCTGTGGTAAAATGTTCTATACTGGCTTCGGATCTACCACAGAGGAAAGCTCAGAAAAAAACCTCATTGAAAAATTCCTTTTTCCTTTCATCCAAAAAGACTGCAACCTATATTTGTAAGATGTGCCCTTTTACCACTTCTGTCCGAAATATCTTAAAGAAACACATTGAATATGTACATCCGTCATCTTCCATGGATCAGTTTGATGGTCCTGTTTTAGTTAAGAGAGAGAATTTCTCTGATCAGGAACTTTTAGATAATGGCAATGAAACAAAACATTTTGTGAAACAGTCCTCTTCATTTCCAAAGAATTCTGTCTTAAAACAAGATATGAAAAGACCATATGGCTCAATGTCTCAAAATAACTTTGCAAAGTTGCACAGAAAACACAAGATACAGAAAGCTAGGAAAAGTGCTGCTCAGTCTGTAGTCTGTGGTTCTTCTATTTCCCCAAACAAATCCCTCTTATTCACTAGCAATGACCAAAAACATAAGTATTTTCAGCAGATTACAAAACAAAAACATACTAGGTTCAATCATACCTACCGCTACGGGCAGAAATTGGATGGCTATAAAATAAAGAAATCCAGCGACCTTTACCCACTAAACTTGAAAAAAGGTGAGAATTCTGTCAACCCCTTACACCTGCTTTCTTCACAGACCAATATCCAGAACGATTGCTTGATTATGGACCCTCAGAATCTCAATCAGGGTAAACTTGCTGGTTTTAAAGATCACAGGCGGATAGCTGTCAAAAGGGTGCTTAAATCAGAACTTGAGCACCCGGTCACAGAGGAAGACTTAGACTGTTATCCAGATTTTCTCCAAAAAATGACTTATGTTGTTCTTAAGAAACTTGACTCGTCTGAGAAAAAGGATGACTGTGACTCCTGGGAGAATGGAGAGCTTGGCGATTATAGCACAGAGTCTCCAGATGACACTTACGGTAGTCCAACAAAACAAGTGGTTTATCCAATTTTCAACGAGAAAGTGAAAGAAAACGGTGATGACTCCTCTTTGCAGTACAGTAACAATGATGGTTATTTTTTTGAGTATTACGAAGACGGTGATGAAGATACGTTTATGCATGATGTCCACGGTGATAACCATCTAGAAAGTTCAGACTCTTCTTTGCAGGGTCACAATTCTATATTCCACTGGAGTGAATTGTCACTTGAAAAGAAATCCTGCCCTTACTGTCCTGCAACCTTTGAAACGGGGGTTGGATTATCTAATCATGTGCGTGGACATCTTCACAGAGCAGGATTAACCTACGAAGCTCGCCATGTGGTGTCACCAGAACAAATCGCGACAAGTGACAAAATGCAGCACTTCAAGAGAACCGGGACTCCAACTAAAAGAGTGAGGAAAGGTAAGATTTTGCTTTTTTGGGGCAGATTTCATGACTTGAAGAAAAAGTAGAGCGGCCAGTTTCTTTGTACAAACAAGTATGTCAATCATAGTGTAAAATCCATCTATGCTGAGGTCCATACTTTGTGGTTTTATTTAAAGATAGAAAAGGTGTAATTTTTGGGCCCATATCACATCGCTGAGCTTCCACCTTCTCACAGCTCATCTACCAAAGCTGCTGGGCACTATAATTTTCTACAAAGTGAAACCTTGAGGTATTAAAAATTATGTTGACTAAAATGTGCTTTGATAAAACACTGAAGAAATAAAGTGACCTCTTCAGTGTTTTGAATATATCTTGTTGAAGTCTAATGACGTTTCTTTTTGTGCTACTTAACAGTGGTAGAGAAATCTGAAAGCCCTTCTGAACATGCATGCACACTTTGCGGAGGCTGGTTTGATACTAAAATTGGATTATCAAATCATGTACGGGGTCATTTGAAAAGACTAGGTAAAACCAAGTGGGATGCGCACAAGTCTCCAATCTGTGTCCTCAATGAAATGTTGGAAAATGAAGAAAAATATGAACAAATCCTGAAAGCTCTGAGCAGCAGGCGTACTGCTCACAAGCCTTTTGTAGCCCGGAAATCTTCCAGTGATGACTCTGTAACAAGTAATGCTATACCTCCTGAAGCACACCACAATGGCCTAAATTCTGAACCGTTGTCTGATGAAACATTGCATGAAGGACTGAGCATTCAAAGTGAATGTGATGGCAGGGTTGGGCAGGAAAAAGAGCAGCCACTCTCATTAATTGAACTTCTTAAAATGAAAAGATCTAGCGACGAAAGAAATACGGAAACGTCCCCTCAAAAGTTAAGTCAAACGGCAAGGAAACGCTTTATGCAGAAATGCCTTCTTCCAGTACCTGAAATCTGTTCGCTGATGTGCAATCCACATAAATCCATTGATTTCGCTTTGCAGTCAGGTAAGCCAATAGTTATGTGTACATGTAATTACAACAGATTGATTATGGGGTGTTTATACACCTCCCAGCATGAAATTGTGTGTGCGTGCGTGTGTGTATATAATATGTGTGTGTGTGCGCGCGCGCGTTTGTGCAATAGTCGACTTTTACAGGTTATTGAGCTTCCCGTGACGAGCAAGTTTTGTTGATCATTTGCTTAACACAAGATTTTTGCAAGAAACTACATATCATTAACTTTCATTATTGGTTGCGCATCCTGAGTAATAAACATAAAAGGCACTGAATAAAATGTTTTGTCTAACAGCTGTTTGGTGGTGTGTTTTACCACCTTTTCTCCCAGCCTTCATCAGCAACCTAATTTAGTACTGAGCCTTTTACAGTCTTGTGGGTATAGCACTTTAATTACCACTTTGTCAACCAGGCTTTTAATTCCGTTTCTGAACATGGTAAGCTTTGAAAGTCTGTCTATTTTGCTATATAGTCCAACTTTAATCTGGTATGATGTGCTCTATGAAACACAAAAAACAGTGGTTTTCCCCATAGAAAAGTATAATATATATGCAGTACTGTGCCAAAGTTTTAGGCAGGTGTAAAAAATGCTTTAAAGTAAGATTGCTTTCAAAAAAAGACATTTTAATAGTTATCTTTTTAACAAAATTCAAATTGAGTGAACAGAAGAAAAACCTAAATAGTTTAATTTTTTATGAAATATTGGATTGATGAATGTTTTTGAAAACCTGCCTAATACTTTTGCACAGTACTGTAAATAATTTGAAAAATTAGCATTGTGGATGTTTCCATAGGTTGCAGTTTGTCAATTGCAAAGAGCATGGTTAGTTTGAATTTTTTTGTCTTTAAAAAAAAAAAAAAAACAAGAAAACTTTTGCATGCATCTTTTTAGCTATAAAGCTTGTGTCCCTGATTTCAGCCTTTTCTGCTAAATTTATTTAAAAACAAGACCGGTTTCTGCCAGTAGATTCTGCTTAATATAGTATAGATTAATAAAGGCCATTACTTATTCACATGTTACCGAGTTTGAGTTAGGTGCGTAAATGTGTATTTTTAGGAGAGACCTGGATTTTAGATTTCTTTTGACTGTTAGGTATATCTGCGAAGCTTAGGACCTGTGTGAATTGCAATACAACGTTTTCAAGTGCTGTTAGCCTGTCTAACCATATGAGAGCCTATTCACGGAAGAAGAGCGCTGGACTTTTGACTGGATCAGGTATGTCTTTGAAAGTAAGGTGTTACACCTCATAGGTACAGCACTTGAACTGCCTGGAAAATAGGCTGTATATAATTTTATACAGGGTGTGCCTATTTTTCTTTTAAAGGGGCAGTCATCCCATTATTAATCTTGCTTATTAGAGCACTAAAATTGCCACAGCCAGCCTGTGCCAAAGGGCGATGTTACTGGGAGGGCTTAACAGGTTTGTCTACTTTTGGCATTGATGGGGCCTGTTCTCCTAGTACCTGTGCAAAGATCGAAACAGACAAGCTGTCCCAAAGTGAGTATACAAGCAGTGTTTTTCATTTTGTCCTAAATGCTTATTAGATTTTACCTGGAGAGGGGCCAAAAATAATAAATCTGCCTTTTCCTTTTTTATTTTTACAACTACACAAAAGAAGTCTGCTCCCTGGACCCACTATTTCCACTGTTCTTTTGTATTGCTGAATATATACAGGTTAACGGGCCACATTTAAATTATTAAAACATTGTTAAATAAAATAGTGAAGCCAATGTAGTGTGCATTGCTGATTATTGACAGAAAAAAATGGCATGACTGTCCCTTTTAATTATTGGCAATGCTTCTGGTATGCGTGTGTGTGTGTATGTATATAATTAACCACTCAATATCTCTCTCTATGTATATATATATATATATGTGTGTGTGTGTGTGTGCGCGCGGGAGAGAGAGTGGCTAGAAAACTTTGTGAATGTTAATCAGAATATATCTGTTTATATGCATTTAAACTGTAATAGTCAATTGTATGGTATGTAGCAGCATCTTCCACGCTGATGCTGTAACTTTGTGTACTAGTATTGGATTGCAAGCAAAAGAAGTCAAGATCAAGATCTGGAAGTAAGAAGAAGGGACTGCCACTATCTCACAGTGCTGACGAAGTATACATCTTGAGATGCAGGTACATTTTAAAGATTGCAGTCAAACAAAACAAAACTGATTCTACATTCTAACCAGAACATCAGAAGTGTTACTTTCTTTGCAGAGTCAGGGTAGCCCAAACCACCTCCGTGTTAAAAGCCGTAACGTACCACAAACATACTGGGCAGGTGCTCAGTGTCCTTCATGGCAGGCATAAGTCCTTGTGTATAAATCACAAAAGAGCTTAGATCTGACAACACTGCTTCTTGATTTAAATCTTTAAGCACCATAGACTGTATTTGCCACCATAATTAGATGCGTTTCATGCTTAAGCACTTATTCATATATTTAAAAAAACATGTCAATTTGTGGGACTAAATGGTCCCCTTTAATCTAATACTGCAATTATTTACATCAGAAAAAGTGTTGTTAGTGTTGGAGACACCTGTTCTGAGTAGTTGATAATACCAGGTGTACCTCACTTTGCCCATTAAATTCCTTTAAATGGCATTTGGGCAATTTCACATACATTAAAATACTCCTATCACTACATTGATATTAAGTAACTGCAATGTATGATTTAACTGCATGGAACATAAGTTGGTTGTAACCCTGTGAGTATTACATTTGAATGTTTTGATAGACATTTGTCTTGCAGGTTAATATATTCCCTGTCTATATATCTGATGATACCTTATGAGTGCTACGTAGGTCAAATATCACTATTTTATTTAAATATCTTATTTAAGAAAGGTATTATCACGTTCTGTACTAAACAGTTATGTATCCTGGATTATATTTAAAGTTTTGTACAGCAAACATGCCAAACCTGTAAATGCATTATGTACAATACATAACCTCAACCTGTTCTGTATTTTTAGTGTTATCTTGTATAGTAAATGGCACTTGTTACTTGAATTATTTTTAATTGGTCACTCTTACGTTGCTTTACTGCCGCAGACCTCTCTCAATGCCCTATCTTGTTCCTTACGTTACCTTTTGCTGCAAAGTGTAATATCCGTTATGCTCAGTGTAAGATAGTGATAGGATAAAACCAAATGGAGGTTAAGTACTAAACCGTTAGTTAATGTTACTTCTCTTTGTCAGCTGTGCCATTTTGTTTCTGCTTTGGACGATATATACACTCATTGAAGCAGGGCCCTCCTAATACTTATGTCCTGTTAACCCATTGTACAGCCCTGCGGTATTTGATGGCACTATATAAAACAAATGTCTGTGTGTGTGTGTATATATATATATATAATAAAGATCTGAGTAAATATTTTGAACATTTAACAGATTTTGTGGGCTTGTCTTTCGTGGACCTTTGTCTGTGCAAGAAGACTGGATAAAGCACTTGCAGCGCCATATCGTGAATGCAAATCTTCCACGGACTGGAGCTGGTATGGTTGAAGTAGAATCTGTGCTAAAAAAGACCCCGTCAATCACGGAGACTTCATTTCCTCTACTAACGGCAGAAGCAGCAACATAAACAAGTTTAAGATGTTAAGCAAGACTAAGCCTAGTTAGTCGGATGTACATTGGAACAGTTTTTGTTTTGTATTTTTTATTGTCATTGCTACACTTGTTTATAATACAAAGGACAAAATAAATACTGATTTGCCATTGTATGAAAATGTTCACTAATTAGCCATTATGTATTTTGAGTTGGAACATGTTTTATAATGTGTTCCATTCACTGTTCAGTACAACATGGAATTGCTGAACTTTTTAAATTTGTTATGGAATATTTTACTCTTATTATACGATTGATCATGTCAAATTTTTCCCATATTTAAAAAGAAAACACAAAAACCATTGAATCTTCGTATTTGTATGACACTTTATCATACTAATAACTGGTACACAATGTATCCTTTTAATTTGGGGCATTAAAGTATTACAATATATTGCATAATTCAGAAGACTGTTCCATTCAACCAGGGCAATCAGTACAAATCTGTATAGTTGTGTTTTTTATTATTATTATTATTATACAGAGGCTTTTTGTACTAAAAAGTGGAGGGTGACTTGTTTTCACAGCTATTTCTGAAAGTGTATATAGTACTGGAAATTATTTGTTGTAAGGAAATATCTATTTCAGTTGCATTTCTCACTAACTGGTGCATCCATGCTACCTCCTACTTCGTCAACAAAGATGTATTTACTAAGTTACATTTCCTATGTAGATTTTGAGTAAATGTTTCTTATAGCAAAAATTCACTTTTTCATTTCTCTTTTAATGTTTTATGTTTTCTCCCTTTTAGTTTGTTTATTAAAACATGTTTCTACATGAGTAGCTTTCTCACCACAGTTTTAAAGTGTTCTAATTTTCAGTTTAGCTCCACACAAGCATTTTAGAGAAAGTTTAATATTTCAACATAATGAGAATGTTTACAGTTGAAATTTTAGAACTCATTTTGGATGTGATTGTGTATGAAAATTGTGTAACACTATGCTCATGCAAAGGGCCTACTTGCAGAAATATTGAAATAAATGTTGTGAGGATGGAATGTTGTTCACCTGTTAATTCGGGGTAAATGTCAGTTATACGTGTTCCTTTTTTTGTCTGCAATAGTTTGCAACCTGTCCGACACACAAGCAATACAAAAATGGTTTGCTTAAGGTCAACATGTTAATGGTGAGCTCAGGACATGTCTGAGTAGAAAATGTGTATGTTATGTGGAGAGATTTTCAGTTAGCAACAGTTACATCGGACATATACACTTGCATAAATGAGCTCTCAAATTCAAGTAATAGTAACCATGATAACATCTTGGCACAGCACTTTTTTTTCTTTTCTATTTTGTCTGTGAGGCCTATAAGTTGTGACAGGGTGAAAGGTAAGTAAATGTCCATTTTATACAGTGCTTTAACCCCTTTTTTTATGATCTCCTTTTTTCCTATTGTCATTTGTTTGTGTAAAACCATTGTTGCATAGATGGTGCTAGACTTCCGATGGTAGAGAATATTTCGTTACAAGGTGGGATCTTTAATGTTTTATCTATTACAAAACGCCTGATTACGCTAATGCCCCACATACATGCATTTTTGTTTTGTTCTTGGGTCCCCATCCATCCTGAACATATTTCCCTATTGTCTATTATTTTTAATAGTAAATACTTATTTAACATTAAACTTGTTTGCACTGTTTCCAGTGCAATGCATATAGAGATCCCTTTGAGATATATATATATATATATATATTTATTTTTTTTATGAATCCCATTAATGTCACATCACTGTGATCAGCAAACATAACTCCAAAGCTTTGTTTTGATGATTGCAATGTGATCAGCCAGCGTTGGAGCAATTGCAGATCCCAGCTTGGTCTAGACAAACCCTGCTTGGGTCTCTTCTCAAAAAACACACTCTGAGTGCAGTTACACACGATCTGTAGGAAGAAAGCCTTCGATGCTGGCACCTGCTGCCGCTAGAAACCATGCTGTCAATAGAAAAAGACTGGTCGTGCTGCTACGTCCTAAGGGTAGCATAAAACCTACAAATCAAGGGTTGGCAGCGTCATTTATAAAACAGATGCTAAAAATTGCAGGACAGCATAGAAAGTGAAAAACTGATGACGAATGACAGCAAGACAAACAATTTTTAAATACTTAACGACAAAAAAAATTACTAATGCTGTTGTTCCACTGATACCTGAATTTGGCAAGTAAAGATCAGGCGGAAGCAGACATTTTTATTTTTTGCCTCTATGTATACCAGTGAAGAAACATTGCCTGCATGTGATTAGCTGACGCAGATGATAAACTGGTACATTTTAAACTATAGCACCGGGTACTAAAGGAACTTTGCCAAGCAATATTGTGACCATTGATTTTGATCCTGAAGGATGTTTTTCTGGCATGCAGCTGAGAGACTAACCACGCGGAAGTTGTATTAATATTTTAAAAATCACACCAGGTAATTATACACCCGTGAGCCTGACATCTGTGAAAGCATGTTAGGGGATAATCAGGATTTGCCCAATATCAATTGAGTAACTTAATTACTGAGCAAAATTATTTCAGTGGGTGTGAATGGTTTGGATTATACAAAAGCGTAGGTTGTTGTACAAATTTCAAAGAGAGTCTTAGGCAATATTGCTTGCACCTGGATTGAAAGGTAATAGTCTGAACTTTTTCCCCCTACAACTGTTCCTGGTCAGATGGGAGGACTGAGCCGCCAAGTAACAAATGTAAAGTTATGTACTTTAAGAAAATGTGTAAATGTTTACCTTAAATGGGGTTGTGTCGGGGAAATACATGTGAAGAACATGGTAATTGTAGGCTAAATTTAACAGCTGCCTCCAATGCCAGTCTGCTTCTCCACGGGCCAGTAAGATACTGTCAAGCTTTATATAATAGATAGCATATTGGATCCATTATAGGCCGCACCCTAAAAGCTAGGCTTTTTTGTTTTGTTTTTTTTAAAGAAAAATTGCGCATTCCTGCGCTAAACCCAGATTATAGGCCGCACCCCCACTTTAAAGACTTAAAGTGCGGCCTATATCCAGGCAAATACGGTATATAATTTTGGCTCTGTATAAGTCACTGGTAAGGCCCACCTTGAAAATGCAGCCCATGTACTTCACCAACCCCAGTTCAGCTTATCCTCCTAAACTCCTGTTAAATGAGGCAGCTGTAGTCATATTGCATATGGCCCCTGCTGCTCCGAGGAATGATCGCATGAGGCCCCTGCTGCTCCGAGGAATGATCGCATGAGGCCCCTGCAATAAGTTTTTGGTCTTGCTGAATGCCTTGGTATCAAGGCATTACAGCAACACTGTTTAGGAGAAGGAAGCAATCAAAGATAAGCCTGTTTAACCCTGTTTCTCATTAAGAAATTGCACTGCCATTTTGGAGTCAGAAAGCAAGGAGATCTCCTCAGTGTGAGGTTTTTGCTCTCCAGATCAACGGTGAAGATTTGATGGCATTTTTAAACCTAAAGTAGCATGTCAATGGAATGAATGAAGAGTGCTGCAAAAGGTGGCGACAAAAGAAAAGCAAAAAGTGAGGGTAAACTTGGTACAAGAAGGGACAAAAATGAAGAAAATGATTACAGTGATCCAGGAACCAACTATCTTTTTGTGATAATCTGCAGTCCTAGATTATTTATCACTTTTGGAATATAAAATTTTCTCTATCCTTTTCAGAGGCATTCTGATATATTGTCATCTCTCCTTCTCAAAATATTCCCTTTCTGGGCCATGTTAACTCAGTGTTACCAAGAGTGTCCAAAACGGTGTATAGTTGTAGGTTATTGTTAATTGTTGAAACTTGTTGTTTTTATAATCATTTATATCACACTGAATTTTCTCCAGTGCTGAGGGAATGAAGGCAGAGAAAACAGTCTTGTAAGACTTCAATTACCACTGTCAGCCCATCTTTTGTTGCTTTATTCGTTTTAATTTTATGTATCTGTACTTCAGTGTCACCTTGTATTAGCCAGTTTAATAAAAATGTAGGTCATCTTTATGATTGGTCTATCACTGTAACATCATTTCTGTACTTCATTTTTTCAGCATTATTTGATTCGTATAGGATAATTATATTCCCCAACATTGAACAATGTAGCAATCATACAGAGGACAGGATGTTTGGATGGCTGCTCACATGGTATCCATATAAGTTGGGCCTGTAATATATTTTCTTTGCCATTCCTGGTGGCACTAGGAGAAATGTTACTGCCTATCAAGTATGACAGTAACGATAGAAAGATGACTCTTTCCACTATTTGGTCTGCCCTACTCATGTAGGGTTGTCCCTTTTTCTCTATTAATCTTTTTCCCAGCATTCTTGGGTTAGGCCTTGTACCCTTTCCACCCGCTCATGTAGCCAGGTGCATCATGGGTGCTGCGAGGAGGATGGTTAGGGCCCTTGTGGGACCATCCTACTACCTCCCAGGGGGGGGTTTCAATGGTCCTTGAGGGGACCTCCATGTTACCCCAGCTTACTTGTGTTTTCCCTGTAGCCCATGGGTAGGCTTCCTGACACAGTGCACCAAATTTCTCACTTTTGGTAGCGATCTTGCCTATACCTGAGACGCTAGGAAGGTCCACACTAGATCTTTTGCTATGGCGGGTGTCAGTCCTGCAGTCATTGCCCTTAGCCTGACTTTCTGGGATGCAGAGCACCACATGCAGTGGCCAGGTTGATGTTCCCACAATGAGGAGCATTTACAGTTCTGATCAAAAGCTTGTGTACCCTTGGAGAATTCATTCTAACTGGGCCATTTTTCCTTTATATTACTGGTAGTTCCTACAATTTCTACCGTATGCATTTTTTTTTTTATTGGAAGTGAGACAAGAGTACTGATCCTCCTGCTGAAAGACTCTTTCAAGGCAAAACCTGGAGCTTGCTCCAGTTGTGCCCCACTGGCACCAGGTGATGCAGAAATCTGCGGCCGATTTTACCAACTGGCTGAAGAAGAAATTAGTCATCTTCTTTAAAACAATGACAACCTCCTCTGCATCTGCTGTTCCTGTACGTGTTATTTCTTAGTCGGTATCTCAGGTCTGGCCAAATGAAGAACCAGGCTTTTCATCAGATTTCAGTTTCTCGCCTACCATGCACCATCCTCTAAGGAACGAGGACAATTTAAAGTATTTTTTCTGGTGGAAGAAACTAATAAGTGTATCTCTGCTATTAGGTCAGCCCTTGATATAGAGAAAGACGATACATCTGGAAAGGTTCATCCTGGAGAAATCAAGACCTTCCCAGTCCATGTGTCACTATCTTCCATTATCTCTGAGCAATGGCCACCAGAGAAAGGGCAAATGCTCTTCAAGAGGCTATTTACCTTTGACCCCGAGTGCTTGGATCTATAAAAAAAAAAAAAAAAAAAAAAAGGCTTTGGCTGCTAAGGCTACAAAGAAGATGATTAAACCTTTAGAAGATGTCCAACAACCAACTAATCGATAATGAATATCACTGCTAACTATTTTTGTTATCGATTTTAATCTATTAGTTGTTTCAGCCATACTTGGCAGTTAATTTTATCTTCATGGCAGCTATTGAATCAATATGTAGCAACCTGGACAATAGTACTTTTAGCAGTATCTAGAATGAGATTTTGGTTGATAAACTGGCTTCCTCAGGGAAGAGCTCCTCTCTTTCACTCCTCTTTCAAATTCCTTTCACTCATAATAGGGCAAGCAGGGTTATCATACAGTGGTTATCGGTCATACAACTAGTACAATCCCAGAGATTGCCTTCAATAAAAAAAGAGGGCAGAATAAGGAAGATAAGTTAAGAGGAAGTTCTGATGCCAGATTATGACTGGTGCAAGGCACAGGATGGGCAGGAGATCACGTCAGACGCTTGGGTCCTTCACCTAATCCTACACTGTCATGCACTGAAATCAACTTCAGCACCTCTGATACCGCAGAGATCTGTTCCTGCTCCAGATCGTTCTCAAATTACAGATTCCCATGCTTTATCATGGAAGCTTATATATAAAAAAAAAAGCCGAGACTGGTTGTCAACCTCTGCCTCGTCAAACACTACGTAGCTTACAGCAGGTTCAGAAGGGAAAGGTGGAGATCCTTTTCTTTAAGGCCTTAACTGTTTTTCCATAATTCTTTAGGATCCTTATATTCTATGGATAGCCATTCCATCCAGTTCTGAAATTCAGCACCTCCATCTCAAAGCCCTTCCCTTTAGCATTTCCCTTGGCATATTTTCAATAGTAATGGCAGACAGGAGGACATAGTATTTTTTTTGTCTAGACAACTGTGATAGATGCACATTCAATAGAGCTTCTTCCTTCCTGTCTCCACAAGACTTTGACCTTCTTCATATAGACAAATTCCAGAAAGTCAGAGAATTCAAAATGCCCCTGCAGTGGAAACGGGAAGCTTCCATTCAATGATAGTTTTATCATTTATCAGTTTTATATTGCAGATGTTTACGCCTGGGGAGGGGCCCCATGGGGCCTTTGCTGCAGTTCTTTGTTTCTGAATGCCTCAACATTGAGTTTAAGTGAAGAAGGAAATCTTGGATCGCTTTCTAAGCTTATTTAGTGCTTTGATGAGCCACACACGTTATTGGTTGTTAAGGTTAAACCTCTGGTGGAAGTTCCTCCGATCCTTCTTGCATATAGTTATTGTCAGTGGCAGTTACATCTGCCAGAAGAGTTTGTAAGCTTCAAGCAATATTCATTCAGGAACCTTTTCTATGATTCAGGGTTGTTATACAGCCACCTCCTTAGTTCCTGCCTAAAATAGTTTCAAACTTTACGCAGAACAGGAGATCATCAGGTTTTACATAAGGTTTTGCATAAGGTTTTACTCCATTCAGTCTTTTAGGTAGTTATATTGCATATTTGCTGCAAAGGATTTATATTTATAGAAATTTTGTTGCGGTTTCGAGATATACAGATCAGTAGATAACGGAATATAAATGAAAGAAAGCAATACATTGACTTTCACCTAGTGGTATGAAATCAATCACATTTCCATCTTAAATATAATGATTTACAGCCATATCTTGTACAAGGGCACAACTGCATGGGCTTGCTACTTCACCAAGAAGATGTGCCGGTAGCTTGGTTGCTAGCATGTCCCAAGAGTCGATTAACAGGTGGAAGTGGGTAATATATACAGATTAAAGAGTCTAGAGTATGTGGAAATAGTAAGGTATTTTCAATCAATCCATGATTTTTTTCACTTTCACTGAGTAAAGCATGATTGACTGCGATCAGAGTGGTCTGATAATATCAGTATAAATATAATTAATCCACACATTTTGGAGGTTTGGTATATCACTTTTTATTAGTCTTGTTTTTTCCCCAAAATGAACATTAATATCTTTCTTTAGTATTTTTAGCTACTCTCGGGGGAATGGACTGGAATATGTAGGAAGTTCTTGGGAGTGCCATCATCTTGAGTGCTGCTATCCATCTTACCCATGAGATCTCATACTGCAACCATGTATACAAATCATCTGTAAAATGTTACCATATTTTTACATAGTTGTGCTGAATGATATCAGGCATTGATTTTGACAAGCTGGGTAATCAATGCAGTTTGCTTCCAGTGATATGGAAAAATAGATTTAAGGGTGTCAACCAGATATCTAAAGCTTGAGATTTCGATTGGTTATGTGGTTCAACACTTTACCAGACTAATTTGGAAGGGCTATCATGTGGTTTGTAATAGTGAGCAAAATGTCCATTTGCAAATAGACTCAGTTTTGTGTCTCCGTGCCTTGGTATCTGTATTCCAAAAATGTCAGAGGAGATGGCCAAGGAGATGGGTCTATAATCTGAGAGCTTGCCTGGTTTTGGAATTGTAGTGATGAGGGCCTATAGATTCTTAAAGTATGTTCTGATTTGAAGTAATGATGAGTGTCAACAAATAGTGTTATTTCTGAAGGTTTTGTAATACTCCAGGGGGCCTTATAAAGTTTCAAAGTCTTAATCACCTCTGCCACCCCTGTAGCTGTAACTGGTGCTACTGAAATCACTCGTCCGTAAATGAGGGACAATTGATTTTGTGCAGAAACAGCTGGCCATCTCTGAGAGAAAGCTAGTGTCTATAACTGCCTTTAAATTAGCGATTCTTAAAATTTGACAAGGCTTCAACTTTGGTACTAAGAAATGCTATTCTAATGTTTGCAGCGTGGTGACTGAGTTGGAAAATAATGAATTTGCCTTGTTCCCTTTAGCATAAAATAGCTGCCTGAGCCTACACATGGCAAATTCAGTCTTAGTTCTATTACATTTTCAGATTTCCTCTCTAAGCTTAGAGATAAGCTTCAAACTGTGTTTAGAATGATTTGTTCTATTCTGTGTTTCCAAATGTATTAATTGTGCCTCAAAGCTAGGATTTTCTCATGTATGGTTTTGTGGCGGCATGTTGCATAAGCAGCCCTCTAGTAACTGCCTTATGCGCTTGCCTTAATGAATCAGTAGCAACATCAACGGTTGAATTTTCAGTTTTTGTTTTTTTTTTTAAAGGTGAGTCTGGAGTAGCTGATGTGTCTACAGTTGGGAAACTATGTGTTCATTTAAACTACAGAACCCCTGTGTCTAATTTTGCCAGTAGTGTAGATGGTTGATCATTGGACATTTGGGCTAATTTGACATTTCTGCCTTCCAAAACTTAATCTATCTTTGAACAGATGTTATGGACTAGAGGGCGAGATAAATAGTCCCTTTCTTTTCGATTAAACACACCAACTATTGTAGAAAAGTCTATTGACAAAGCTTATTGCCAGTTTTTTAGCATGTAACCTGCCATATTTGCAGTTAGCACATTGAAATCTCTTCGGAAGAGTATCCCTGTTTATCCTGTGTATCTTAGCATTTCTGGCAAAAAATGTTTTAGTATCTGCGAGGAGTGGGGCAGAGTGAGTTTAGCGGCTGCTATATCCAAGTGACTAAGTTAATTTTCACCACCAATTCTACAAGCCTGGTTTTGGGTATGCTGTCTTGTTTATACGATGCTCAATTAGTACACTGAGGGGCCCAATGTGTGCCTTCCACCCACACCATTACACCACCACCAGCCTGAACTGTTGATACATGGCAGGATGGATCCATGCTTTCATGTTGTTTATGCCATATCTGACCCTGCCACCTAAATGTCACAGCTGGAATCGAGACTTATCAGACCAGGCAATGTTTTTCAAGTCTTCCATTGTCCAATTTTGGTGAGCCTGTGCGAATTGTGGCCTCAGTTTCCTGTTCTTAGCTGACAGGAGTGGCACCCGGTATGGTCTTCTGCAACTGTAGCCCATCTGTTTAAAGATTCAACGTGTTGTCAAAGATTGGTATTCTGCATAAGTTTGTTGTAACAAGTGGTTATTTGAGTTACTGTTGCCTTTCTGTCTGCCCATTCTCCTCATCAACAAGGCATTTTCATCCATACAACACAACTGCCGCTCACTGGATATTTTCTTTCTTTTTTTTGGATCATTCTCTGTAAACCCTAGAGATGGTTGTGCGTGAAAATCCCAGGAGATCAGCAGTTTCTGAAATACTGAGACCAGCCCGTCCGGCACCAGCAACCATGCCACGTTCAAAGCACTTAAATCCCCCCCCCCATTCTGTTGCTTGGTTTGAACAGACAACCTTTACTGCTGCCGGCACCTCCACCAGGGCTTCCATGGTGGAGCACTGGAAGGTCATGTAATGCCGCTGCTCCGTCATAGAAGCCCATGCTGTGGGGGATCTGGATCTTAGTTTTGTAATCAGACCTCTATTTGAGGTTTGATTAGAAGACGCCCTCAAATATAAGACAAGGCGTATTTTTCAGAGCATTTGCTTTTCGAGCAAAAATGATATATATATATATATATGCAAAGAAACATTGTATAAACTTGGTAAGACCCTTTGATGACCCTGACTCTGGATTCCCCTGGAATTTTAAGTATAAGTGGCATAATTCCTGTTTTTTGTTACTTTCTTCATTTTGTTCTCTGCTGCTACAGTGTGTTTGCCTAGATTGGTTGGTAAAAGCTTGATTTCTGCTTTAGATGCCTGTCTTGATTTTCTCACAGGGATCTTTTAGGAGAACTTTCAAGACTTCCTTTAAGTGATCTGTTTAGAATCTGGAATCTGTGTACTCGTCGAGTATACGCTAATTGAATCCACATGGGCTTGGATCATTCATTGCCTGGAAAGGGTTCATAGGCTGCCCCTTGTTTTCCTCCGACAAGCCCGTTTTCTGCAATTTGAGGTAACCTCTCGTTTTACCGGACAGTTTCTTGGACATTTGTGCCACCATGCTATTATTTTTAAAAGTGCATATAGAGAAGTTGCCGTGTTTAAACTCGTATATCTCGGAGTTCCAGCTCTAAGAAGCCATATTTTTTAAGATCATGCTGCGCCTCATATATTTACTTTTGAAATACCATAAATTTGGTAATTTGGTTGTCCTAAAATTTAAGGGAAAATGATAACCTAAGAGGTCCATTAATCTAGCAAACATAGAACATGATTTTAACATTTTTAAAAACTATTTGGTTTGGATTCTTAGAGTACTAGATCTGTGAGCCTTAGGTTGGTTTGTTAAAGACCCTTGTTTTTCTGTACATTTTGATGGCAAGGACAAAATGCTACTCGGTAACTCCCTCAGAAATAGCAGAAAATTGCGTATATGACATTTAAAAGAATGGGAACAAACGATCACAATTTTGAGGTTTGCAGAGTTTTACATATAATGTGCTATTAGATGCACATTTTTATGATTGAAAATAATAGTACTTTAATGTGCAGTGTTGAAAGCTCAGCATTCTATGATGTACCTATTATTAACTCTTAACTGTTGGAGACCATCTCTACTGCACTGAAGGACAGACAGAAGGCCTGCAAAAGGAGAGGATCAGCACTTAAGTAAATGGGTTTTACCTCCCATCCTTTTAAGAGAACGATTGTGCAAACCTTACTTTTTTAAGATATAGAAGGACCTAAATGATTACTGCTCCCAATTCAGTTGTTCACTGTATATTTGTTAGACAGCAGAAGGGAAGAAAGGTTTAGGACAGAAAAATGGATTACATATGTGAGCTTAGACAGAGATCCCAGCTTTTCTGAGTTAAAACGGTTAAATTATACACATCCTAAATGTGTATAAAAACAAAAAGCGTAAGCTATTGGAAGTTGTAATGAGTGAATTATACCCATACACGTGAGCTCCCTTTTAAAATATTTTCACTCTATTTCCTGTGCAGACCTCCTCCCTGATTGGTTACACATTTTCTATTTGTAACACATTGATAACAGGATAACAACATAGAGAATGTATCTAATGTTCAAGTAACCAACAATTCTGGACCCATATAGCAGGTATCATTTTCTGACAAGAACTTCACAATACCCTCCTGGCTGGAGCCAACAAATGGTTTGCTGATCAAATTCCCTTATCTTTTTATTTCTTCACTTTACTCTACTCTCGTTTTGGACTATTGCTTTTATTACGGTTGAAGCACAAAAAGAGACCTACACTCTTATTTCACATCGTGATCTAGCCTTTTTGAAATCACTGAATATTGTGTACACTTGTTTGAATCTTGAAGACTTGTAATTGCCTTTGAAGCCCAAATACATTCTGTTACAAAATACAAAGGCCTTAACACTGTGGAGAAATCACAAGCTGATGAACAAATCTCTGGCCCTCTCCTGCCAGACTCAAGTGCATTAAAAAATATTGTTAACACGACATATACCTTACCAGTAGGGGAATTGGCTAAAGAGGTCTCTAACCTTATACTATCACACCTGCACTAGAGGCTACTTGAATTATATCTCAAGAGGTGGCCGCATGTTTCACCCAACTTGGTACATTGGAGCCAAGACAGAGGACATGGTACAACATCTTAAAGAGTAGGTCATCTTGCAATCTCAACCGATACAGAATCTGATTGTGTGACCTGGAAAATAGGAATTGAAGGAATGATTTGCAGTTGTTGTCTTACCAGAATCCATGAAATCTCATGATCCTGTTGGCACACTGACTGTTTACGACATCCACAAAGTACTTGTGTACCAGGATTACTTGGCAATGGTCACCGCAAAGAGGAGAAAGGTTCCTTCAAGAAGCCTTAACCTCTTAAGGACAATGGGCGGTCCCTAAACTCATTGAAAACAATACATTTTGAGCCCGTACATGTATGGGGTTTGTCATTAAGGGGTTAAAATAAATAGCAATAGGAGGCTTTGAGTACTTTCTAAACTACTATTGGTTCATTGTATCCAATGAGTGACAGTTTAGTAACATTGTGAAAGTTATTCTGGGCTCATATAGTACTCAAATTTGTTTAGTTTGGGTTGTGTTAGATTGTGATCAGCTTCCTTGTAATATATATTTTTTAAGGAACATCCTAATGGGCCGCTAGGACAGAAGATTTTCCAACAGGTAAATGCCAAGTGGAAACGATCTGCCCCCCCCCTTATGGCTAACCCCCCCCTTGCCCCAGGACTCTGACCCCCCCCTAGATTCAAAATCTGTCATGCACCTGTATCCCTGAACCTGTTCAGCCAAATCTTTACACTGAGAGTTACAGAATGGGGAGACCCCCAAAGAGGCAAATGGCACGAGAGATGGCAGGCAGTTTAGGCAATATAATAGACAGTCTATTTTTTCCAGAAAAATAGCAAAAGCATAAATAATCATAGTAGGGTTGGATCTACTAAATAAGGTGTCTGAGGAAAGCTAAATATGGTACACGTAGGAGGTAGTCATAATAGACAGGTCGGTACATGGAGAGGGTAGTCGTAATAGCCAGGTTGGTACACGGTCGGTAACCAGGGCCAGATGGGCTCAGATGGATTATGTCCCCTTCTTTTTAATTTAGCACTAGATCCCTTGCTGAGATACGTAGTAAACACACAGGAATTTCCAAGGATTCAAATTGGGTAATATGAAATTAAGGTGAAAGCCTGTACATATATTCTATTAAATTTCGCCCAGGCAATTTTACAAGCAATAAGACACCTATGACCCAATTACATGCTTTGCAGTGAACTTAAACCTGAATCCCACACGCTGCCCCCATTATTCTGCCCCTTAACCCAATATTAGCTTTTAAAAATTTCACCCATAACCATGGCATTATTATGTTATATAGTGTTTTATGCCAGTATAAAAGCATTTTTGTAATTAAATATTTTTTTCATTATTTGTTATGACAACAACTTTTGACTCTAAATATAAAAATAGAATATAAATTGAATCTAGCAATCATAAAGATTATCTATGTGATCAATCACAGTACATAAAACAGAATTTCCTATATTATATGCATGAGTTGGGGCTTTGCTCCCCAAAGGGATTAGAATGACCTACAAATGTTTGCATATCCTATGACTGGGCATAAGCTAGAGCATCTATTGTATTCAGACAACCTCGCAAGGGGTATAAAAAATTTACAAAAAAAAGAAGCTTAATGTGATTTAAATACCGTGACGAGGTTATATTGGCAGGAGGTATTGCAAGTAGAGTGTAACATCATCTTCTATAGAGATGTATTTTAGCAGAAGATCTTCCATCAGCCATCTGGCTGGCATGCTCCAAGCACTATTCACATAGCCCAGTGGGAAATAATCTTTCATATATTACCACATCTTACAACTAAAGCTTCCATGTGCGCTTAAATTAAACCTTTAGGAAGGAGACTATAAGCACAAAAAAACCAAAATGCGTAAACATACATTCTCAGCTATGAAGGTTTACCACGATTTCAACCTGACTAATGAATAATTCAATTAATATTAATGTCCTAGGAGTACAAAAAAAACTAATACATTATAAAAAATGAAAGAGTAAAAATATCACTTTTCAAATTTGTTATTATACTGATTAATAAATGCACACTAATTGCATAAAAAGCAGGCATTCTAAAAAAAAAAAAAAAGATTTTTTTTTAAATTTTTGGTTTTACTGTACAGTCTTACAGTCTACAAGTAAAACTTGTATAACTTGTAAAATTCCAACAAAACTCTGAGTGTAATTTTGTAGTGACATTGATGTATTTTATGTCATTTATTCATCGAAAGAAAACTTTATTTAGAACATGCCTATATTGGTATTAATGTTTATTTTATTTTTTTCTCTCATTACAAATTATATATAAATAAACTCTAGAAGATATATTGATTTATTTTATCCAGCATTACGATGGGATGCAGTACAGATAAAAAAAAAATATATATATATACTAGTTCATATTCAGAAAACATGTCAGGTCAAGAGCCAGAGGCCAGCGCTAGATGTAAAATGTTCCCTTAAGCTGTTACACAAAAGAACGCCTTTCTTCTTCTTGTCCCTGGGGAAAGGCAAATTTTCCTTCTAAGAAAGAAAAAAATGCAGTATGACCCATCCATTTACCAAAAATGAACTTTGAGCATTAGACTGTCCTCAGTGGACTTGGCAAAAAGTCACTGTAATGTTATAGAAATGCCTTTTTAAAATTGCAACATAAGAAGGGCACACAGAACACTGTATAATTTTTTTTTGTATACAACTTATGTAAAAGTCTCACATTTTTTATAAAACAGACTTCATGTATTCTGAAATATGTATAAATATAAAATGTCAAACCGAGTATTATAACCGAATTTATAAAATGCGTTTGAATTTGAATATTCAAATAACTTGGAATATTGCATCAATGTCACTGTGAAACAAAGCAATTTACTTTTATAATTATGTAGGATGTGGTCCTAGACAATCCCATGCCCCCACTACTTGCATCTGCCTCACCTGGGCCCACTTCCTTATGCTGTGCATCTTCTGTGCCAAGCTCTGAGAAAGCTACCATAACTTCTATCTTGAAAAACCCCTCCCTGGACCCAACTGATCTGTCCAACTACTGTTCTATCTTTCCACTCCAGGCTTCTTGAACACATTGCATACAATCAAATAACTACATTTCTTAACTCCAACACTTTACTTGACCCTCTTAAATCTGGATTCTGCTCTTGACATTCTACTAAGACTACCCTTACTAAGGTTAACTATGACCTACTCACTGCTAAATCCAGGGGCCACTACTCTATACTAATTCTACTGATTTTGACATTGTGCATCATTCTCTTCCCCTCCCCTTTTCCACCCCATTGGTGCACCCCAAGGCTCAGTTCTACGACCACTTCTGTTCTCACTTTACACTAACTCACTTGGTAAACTAACCTCAGCCTTTGGCAGTTGTGGCAATATTGTTAACCCCTTCACTTAATAAACATAAACCCTCTAATCTCACCCATTTTCTACTCCACCTATTTGGGCTTCACCATGAGTTGACTTCACCATGTGACATGTCACTCACTTCCCACAGCACCAGCTTTGTCCCAAAACAGCTTGTCTGTGCTGTTTTGGGCCCAAGCAGGTGATATATTTTCCCCCAAACAGCATTACACTAAATGTGTCAGTGACATCTGGTGCTCTGACTTTAAGGAAGCCGCTGAGGAAGAGGGGCAAAGGCGTGACTAGCTCTTTTTGCGCTAAGGGTGGTACAGCATAACTCCCATTAATACATACTGAGCCTGACAGTGGTATACCGCAACTTTCTCATCACCAAACAGTGTAACTCCTATCATTATAAAGTAATCCAGACACTGGGGGGAGTACAGACAGACGGTGGTACGGCATATCTCTCAACACTATATACTGTGCCAGATATTGACGGTGATACACCCTAGCTCCCATCACTATAAACTGAGCCAGACACTGACTATGGTACAGCATAACTTCCAATATCACATCAGTTTATTAACACCACTTTTTCATTATATGTGCTGGGCCATTGGTGCAAGCTTTCCTAGTTGTTACACCGAGTAGCTATAGGTTAACATTTGTCCAATAATTATACACTATTTAGGGCAAGTTTAAGTATATAAAAGGACCATAGAAGAAACTATGAAAGCTTGGCTAACCAGGATACACTATTAAAAACATGAGCATTCAACACAGATTAACAAATTCAATTTTTATGGTGTTAACAAAGTTAGAATCAAAACACGAACTGCACATTAGTATTCAATGACCCACATAGCAGGCATAGATCATAGATTGCACACGCCAAAGGCCAACACTGGCACACAAATTGCACACATAGGACTTGTCCCAGCACCCAGATTGCATCTAAAGGACTTGCCCAGCACCCCGATCCCACTCATAACACTTTCCCCAGCACCCTGATTGCATTCATACAACTTGCTCAGCACCCAAGTTGCATTGAAAACCACTTGCCCAGCACCCAAGTTGCATACACAAGACTTGTTGCAGCACCCAGGTTGCATACACATGGCATTTCCAGCACCCAAATTGCATCCGCAAGACTTGCTCAGCACCCAGAAAACATCCACAGGACTTGCCCAGCACTCAGGTTCAGCTCAGAGGACTTGCCCCAGCACTCGGGTTCCGCTCAGAGGACTTGCCCAGCACCCAGGTTCCGCTCAGAGGACTTGACCCAGCACCCAGGTTGTGCTCAGAAGACTTAGCCCAGCACCCGGATTGTGGTCAGAGGACTTGGACCATATCTGGACTATCTTTGTTTTCCATAGGAAGAGGCCCTGCGAAGTTCCGAAAATGCAGCTGTGTGTTAGACCAACTCAGCTGAGAATGACCAAGCTTAGTAGCTTCCCCCATATGTCCCCCACCCCGAGACTTACGTCCTAGGTTTTAGTTTATTCATACTGAGTAGACTAATTTTGTTTCTTGAAGGTCCGCTGATGGGTGGGATCAGTAATGCACAAGTGAACATAATTTTTTGACACTCCCTACTGGGGTCTTACCAGAGGTCAGACTATTTAGTTTTCTTAGTTCTTACTTGAACCACATAAATAACAGAAAAACTGTGCATGAAATGTGTTAAGCTGTATACAATCTGTTATGTTCCTCTAATGTGGTGGGAATTCCTGGCATTAAATATTTGAAGCAAAGAAAGAGGGGAGTTTTTCTCTAATTTATCTGTCTTGGCTGGTGTTAACTTGGAAGCACCTTTTAAACTCCAGCCACTTTGCTGGACATACACAGACAACAGACTGAACATGTTAGCACCCCAGCCAGATTTATTTGCCTTTTTTATTTGAACTATACTAATTTTTCATTTTTAAGACTCTATATTCTCTTGCTAAGAAAATGGTAGTTTAGATGCAATCGCTTTAGCAAGTTGTACATAGAAACATGGCAAGCCTAGAACTTTTAACATTGATTGTTAATCATCTTCGGCAGAGAATATTTACCTTACATTTGTGATCTGAACTGATCTTATAAACATGAGCAGTCTGATATGGCGATGAGTTTACCTATGTTATGGCACAAATGAAAAAACATTTGAGAAACGCCTAATAGTATTTAGCAGAGGTCAAGATACTAAGCTTTACCACTTCTCACCTAAGCAAATATTAGACAAATAAGTTTCATTTCTTTTCATCTATGTGTTGTGGGTGGGATGTTCATCTGGAATCAAAGTTTTAGAGATAGGGCTTTCTGAACTTTGTATTATTATTATTTAATTAAATTGTTGTATATAGCCAATGGGCCCTCAAGGTGTGCCCCTTCTTGTTCAGGGCTGGGCAAAATACTAAATAACTAATGTCAGAATGATATTTCAGTGAGCCTTGTAAGTATTAGCATCCAATAAGACAGATCATATCTATTTTCTCTGCATGAAACAACATGAATAATCCCTCTATATTCCTAATTCAGGATCCATTGTCGTGTCCAAATACATTGTGAACACCAATCATCAAACTCCTTGAGGAATACACAGACAGCAGTCTCTGGAGGGTTGTGTGAAACTGTGCAGGGAATAACTCCAGCATCATCTGTTTATAAAGGAAGGTCAACCTTTCTGTTAATAATTGAGATAACTCAGAAATCCTGTCCCTGGAGAGTCCGAGTAAGTGGATTAACATATAAAAAAAGAAATCTGGAATGCAACCTTGTTGAACCCCATGGGTCTACATATCAGGCTTGTCAATTATCTGATCTTACAGCACCTGGTGTTGTGTCTTAAAAACACATCTCACAGTCAAAAAATAAAAAACGCCCTTGGAAAGGTCAATATAACCGTTCTGAATGATCTCTTATATGTGATTAGCAGAAACTGTATTTTTAAAATCTTTCCTGTGAAATGAGGGCTGCTTTGAATTGACTTTTGAAAAAGACAATGCAGAAATATTGATGGTGGCACAGTTGTGCTTAAACGTTTGCATACCCTGGCAGAAATTGTGAAATGTTTGCATTGATTTGGAATATGTGACTGATCATGCCAAAAAACTAAAACTTATCTAAGGCGAGTGATCATATTATCACATAGTTGTTTGGCTTATTTTTAAATCATAATGATAACAGATATCACCCAAATGGCCCAGATCAAAAGTTAGCTTACGCTTGAATGTTTGGCCTTGTTACAGACACACAAGGTGACACAGGTTAACATGACAATTAAAGGTTAATTTCCCACACTTGTGGCTTTTTACATTGCAATTAGTGTCTGTGTACAAATAGTCAATTTGTTTGTTAGCGCTAACGTGGATGCACTATGCAGGCTAGAAACTTAGCCGTGGGGAGCAGAAAAGAACTGTCAAGACCAGAATGACAAGGTAATGGAACTACCGTATTTGCTCGATTATAAGACAACCCTGATTCTAAGGTGAATCCCCAAAATCTGAATATTAATTTATGAAAAAAAGAAAAAGCCTGAATATAAGATGACCCTATAGGAAAAAAGTTTTACCAGTAAATGTTAATTCATGTAAACTATGTGAACATTTTTTTTTTTAATAAAAGCTATGATTGAGAAAAATATTTTGTTTTTTCAACCTGTCCCCCCCAGTTATGCACATCTGCGCCCTGGCTTGCCACTCTGCCCCAGAAATGCCTTATACCCCCTATATGCCACTGTGCCCCATGATATGCCTTCTGATCCCCTATGTGCCACTCTGCCTCCAGAATTGCCTTATACCCCTATATGCCATTTCTGTAGGCAGAGTGGCGTATAGAGGGTTAAAAGGCATTTCTGGAGGCAGAGTGGCATTAAGGGGGTTAAAAGGCATTTCACAGAGCACTCTGCCTACAGAAATGCCTTATGCCCCCCATTTAACACTCCCTCCCCCTCCCTCCTCCAAACTTACCGGAGCTTCAGAATTGCGCAGAGCTCTACACGCTGCCCGGACCAAGCACCTGGGACTCAGAAGTACCCTGTAAGTGGGGAGGGGAGACAGGAGGATCCAGGTCCCCTGCATTGCTGCGGGGGATCTGGATCTTAGTCTCATAGTCAGACCTAGTTGAGGTCTGATTATAAGACGACCCGATTATAAGACGAGGGGTATTTTTCAGAGCATTTGCTCTGGAAAAAACCTTGTCTTATAATCGAGCAAATACAGTATATAAAGATGGTAAAGGATATAAAAAGATATCCAAAGACTTGAAAATGCCAGTCAGTACTGTTCAATCACTTATTAAGAAGTGGAAAATTTGAGGTTCTCTTGATACCAAGTGAAGGTCAGGTAGACCAAGAAAGATTTGAGCCACAACCACGAGAAGAATTGTTTGGAATACAAAGAAAATCCCACAGGTAACCTCAGGAGAAATACAGACTGCACTGGAAAAAGACGGCGTGGTTGTTGCAAGAAGCACAATATGACGATGCTTGAACAAAAATTAGTTGCATGGTCGAGTTGCCAGAAAAAACCTTTTACTGTGCCAATGCCTCAAAAAAGCCTGGTTACAATATGCCCGACAACACCTTGACACACCTCACAGCTTCTGGCACACTGTAAATTGGTGAGACAAGACCAAAATAGAGCTTTACAGTTACAACCATAAGTATTATGTTTGGAGAAGGGTCGAAAAGAATACCATCCACACTGTGAAGCATGGTGGCCCACTGATGTTTTTGGGGGGTGTGAATTGAATGTTGCATTTGTCATTGAATATTGTGTTTGTCACAAGTAATTTCATTAAACTTCTGCCCTACAAGATATGATCTGGCTCATTGTAAGTGCTATTATTGTGACATGTCTCTGGAAGGAGCTTTACCACAAGCACGATGAGTTGGGAGCTTCATGAAATACATTTCCATGACTGAGCAGCTGAAGATCGCTGTATGCAGTACCAAACGTTGTCTGGAGTGGTGTAAAGCACACCACTACTCGACTCTGGAGCAGTGGAAACATTCTCTGGAGTGATTAATTTCACGTAACTATCTGGAAGTCTGATTGATGAATTTGGATTTGGTGGATGCCAGTCGAACGCTACCTAGCAGAAAACTGTAAACTTGGAGGAGGGCTAATTGTCTGGGGCTGTGTTTCAGGGTTTGGGCTAGGACTCTTAGTTGTAGTGAAGGGTAATGGTAATGCTACAGAATACACAGACATTTTCGACAATTATATGCTTTTTGGTGCCAGATTATCGAAGACCCTTTCCTGTAGCAACGTGACTGTACCCCTGCACACAAAGTAAGGTCCATAAAGACATAGTTTAACAAGTTTAGTGTGGAGGAACCTGAGTGGCCTACACAGGGTTCTGACCTTAATGATGAATTGAAATGCTAATTGCAAACCATGCCTTCGTGTGCCTGACCTAACAAATGCTCTTTTGGCTATATGGGCACAAATTCCCGTAGACACTCTCCAAAATCTTGTGCAAAGCTTTTCCCGGAAGAGTAAACACTGTTATAGCCACACAGCGGGGAGACTCCATATTAATGCCCACGGTTTTGGAATGGGATGTCCAACCTGCTCATAAAGATATAATGGTCAGGTTTCTACATATTTTGGTCATATAGTGTAGGTCTCGCATCCAATACAATAGGTAATCTACTATGATGTTTTTTTATTTGTAAAGTTTAGGAAATGTATCAATTGTTAGTACTCAGCAATTAGTAACATTTAAATAGCTATACACATTTATTCAAAATCCTTAATAATCATAATCTTGGCCCCACATTTCTCAACATAGTAACTGTGATCCATAATGTGGTATGTGAGGTATTGCTTTATGGTAAATATATACTCAAAAGATTTTTTTTTTTTTACGTAGGCTGCTGGAGGTTTCCTATGTATATCAGACCAAGTTGCTGGGGGGCAGATTGCTAGAAACTGCACTTCACATTTCAGCCACAAAACTAATTTAAGATCTTGTATTACCTGTAGAGTTTTAGACTAGTATGTGTTATATCCTCTCAATACAAGAGATAGTATCAAGGGGTAAAGGGATGAGCAAGTTAGGCATAAATGCGTTTACAGCTATTTTGATAGCAAAAAATCCCTTTAAGTGATAAGAATCTATACTGTAGTTCTATTTTTATGCAGCTATAGAAATTCACTACAAGATAGTGCCTTTATTAGTCTACAGTCTGTGATACCTAAAATGTATTCTGGTAAGGGAACCTTGAAGTATTTAAACAATAATGTGCCTTTACATCTTGTTCTATGAAAAGGCTGGCCCTCAAATAGGTATCACAATCCTTTGAATGTAACATGTTCTTTGTGACCAACACTGCTGTGTCTATTTTGCTATAAAAGCAAAAGACAAATGGCTTTTGGGGGGAAAAATCATTTGTCTGTTTGGAATCTGCTAAAACTACTTCAAAGGATGGTATGTATAGTAACTGGCTGCACTGTGATCTCTATTGTTCCAATTATTACTTAAATTCTGTTGGGAGCATAGAGAGAGAATCCCAAATGGAAGGGTGTAATCAGATGAACTCACTCCTCGCTAACAAAAGGATCTTAAAGAGCTTAATGATACTTTTGTTATGTATATAGAGAAGATACTATTGTTTTGGGGTTGTACTGTAGGATTTTCATGTATAGAGTATTTAAACAGTAAAATTGAATTTGTTTCTGTAGCTCTGTAGTGCAAGGAGTTTTTGAATGACTTTAGTGTAGTATGGATTGCAAGGGGATTCATCATGCTACTGTCCTATTCAGGGCTGGATTAATGGCGGAGCACAAGGAGCAATTGCACTGAGACCCCGGCGTTCTGACTGGTCCATAGCTCTTACTTGTCCCACAAAGCAGTGATCATCCTCCCACACTGAAACTGCGTGCCTGGAAATGACATCACCTCTTTGCATGCAGTGTCAATGAGGGAGGATGATTGTTGCACGTTTGCTGGACCTGGTTGGATCGACTCTTAGCAAGTAAGCTACAGGCCACAGAGAACAGGAGCGAAGTGCAGAATGTGGTAAGTACTGTATGTATATATATATATATATATATATATATATACCGTATTGGCTCGAATATAGGCCGCACTTTTTTCCCCCACTTTAAATCTTTAAAGTGGGGGTGCGGCCTATATTCGGGGTCTAGCGCCCGACGCCCGGGACATGCAGTCCCGGGCGCCGGGCAGGCAGCGGGGTTAGGATACAGATCCCCTGCAGCGGTGCAGGGGACCTGCATCCTACCCCCCGATACGCTTAGACAGCCTCCCCTGCCAGCACTTCCCACGGGGGGGGTGCCGGCACGGGAGGTTGTCTAAGCCCCCACCTCACGGACTTACCGGAGCAGACTCCCGGGTGTCTTGCGGGGCCGGCGGGGGACATCTACGCAATACGCGTATACAACTTCCGGTGCAACACCGGAAGTTGTGTTGCGTAGATGTCCCCCGCCGGCCCCGCAAGACACCCGGGAGTCTGCTCCCGTAAGTCGGGGGGGGTGGCAGAGGAGGACAGTGGTAGCATATCTCGGGGAGGGAGGACAGTGGTAGCATATCTCGGGGGGGGGCAGAGTGGCAGCATGTTTTTTTGGTGCTTTTTTAAAGAAAAAAACTTTTTCTTTAAAAAAGCACCAAACTTTTAGGGTGCGGCCTATATACGGGGGCAGCCTATATCCGAGCCAATACGGTATATATGTGTGTGTGTATGTATATACGCTATATGGACAAAAGTATTGTGATACACCTCTTAATTATTGAATTCAGGTCAGACCCATTGCCACAGGTGTATAAAATCAAGCACCTAGCCACACAGTCTGCATTTACAAACAAAAAATGGATCGTTCTGAGGAGCTCAGTGAATTGAAGCGTGGTATTGTGATAGAATGCCACCTGTGCAATAAGTCAGTTTGTGAAATTTCACCCCTGCTAGATATCCCAGTCAACTGTAACTATAAAAGCCATTGGAACAGCAGAAACTCAGCCACAAAGCAGTAGACCACGTAGAGTGGGGTCACCGAGTGCTGAGGTGCATGGTGCATAAAAGTCCCAGTTTGGTGAAGGTGGGATAATGGTATGAATCCTAATGCTTCAGCATACCAAGACATTTTGGACAATGCTTTGCTTCTACCTTTGTGGGAACAGTTTGGGGAAAGTCCTTTTCTATTCTAGCATGACTGTGCCCCAGAGCACAAAGCAAGGTCCATAAAGACATGGTTGGTTGAGTTTGGTTTGGAAGAACGTGACTAGCTATATGTTTAGGTTATTATTTTGACTAATCACCAACACATGGATTTGTATTTGCAGAATAGAACATTTGGAACACTGACAATGTTTTAATATTCCTAATTATTTATGTAATTAATTAAAGTTCCTTTCTCAATAAATTAAGACTCATTCTTACGGGTCTAGTGACCAGTGCAAGAGATTAAAAATGGGCAAATCTACTAGAAATTTAAGTACAAGAGTAGTGGTGAGCCTAGCTGATACCTAATTCAAATGTGTGAATAATATTAAACTAATTATATATTCTAAATAACACTTCAACAATGGTTAGTTCTTTTATTAATGGTTTTTCCGGAGCTCTCTATTTGAAACATCACTTTATTTAATTTAGTTACTTCATTTTAGGCAAATATCCAATTTACTTGGTCCTAATTATCTCTCCTTCAGGACAGGGTGAGCAAATATATTAATAATAATTGACCTAAAATCAAGAATTAACTACCAAATAGAGCTAAACAAATTCATTAGTAGAAGTCCGGGAGGGAAATATTTTAAAAAAGCATTCTTGTGGCAGACAATGCAATCTAAATTTATAAATAGGATGAGTAATTTAATTAGCGTAGGCCACCTTAGGGCTCGTTCACACATACAACGTTGTCATTGTGATGATGTTGTAGTGATAAATTACAAGCATTCGCTTTAGATATGTTGAATAGGGAAGCTGTCCCTGTCACAAATGGCCATTCTACAACTTTCTGGAGTCACAATTAAAATACAGCAATCATAAGTTTTGCATTGTTTCGATAAATGTCACACTGAATCATACATGTATTTTTCTGTTTTTCTTTTTCTGAAGGAAAACATTACTTCCAAAAATATAGAAGACCAGAGAAATATTGAAAATCACTTTCCTTGGAGATTACCCATCACCAAAAAATTATGTCTAAACAGTTCACATAGGAAAAACATCATGATTTGCGATAGAAAAGTGAACACAGGCACCGCCCTGTGCCTAATCCACCCGTTCCACAGCCTCTGATCCACCTCCCATTTGACTAGTTAACAGTCGGTTGGTTTTATATAGTATGCAAGAAGGCCTTCAAAAGTTGATACAAACTTCAAAACAGTCTATCCCGCTACTGGCACCACTTGTAGCAGGTAGGCCAGGTTCTTGACAAATTGAAGTTATCAAGAAAAATGGTTGACGTAATATATTAATGGTTTCCTCAAGGTAAACAATGCTGTGTCACAATGTGATAAAATATTATAAAACAAATCCTACTCTCTCCCCCCTCTCTCCCTTTCTCTCTCTCCCCCTGTCTCTCCCTTTCTCTTTCCCTCCCCCCTCTCTCCCTTTTCCTCTCTCTCTCTCTCTCTCTCTCCATCCCTCCCCATCTATCTCCCTTTCTCTCTCCCCGCTCCCCATCTCCCTTTCTCTCCCCTTCTCTCTCTCTCTCTCTCTCTCTCCCTTTCTCTCCCCCCTTTTTCTCCCTTTCTCTCTCCCCCCTCTCTCTCCCCCTTTCTCTCTCCCCTCTCTTTATCTATATAAATATGTCAAAAAGAAAGCTACAGACATAACAAATCTATCTGAGGCACAACACAATAAAAGCATTAATATATTATAATAAAAATATATGGAAATGAGTGAAACGAGCTGTTAACAATGAATGAGACGTGATGTGACTGGCATTACTGAACATAACTAAATTATGCACATTATTAGGTATGTAATTGACAGGGTTATACCCTTTTTAGAAAGAATAAAGCCAATATAAGAACAGAATGCATTTGCCTGTATGTTAAGCCTGGCCTAACATCTATTAGAAGGAATGATATTTATGATGGGACAGGAGATCATGCGGAGATCATACTGATTAAAATTCACAGTGAAGATAGAAAGAAAAGTAGATGTTAATAAGACTGTGCTCTAAACTGCCAGATACTGCTGAGTTTCAACAAAACCACATACTTAAAGAGCTATTTGGACATTTTCTTTAAATTATTGGAGATTTATAAATGGTGACACAACAAGAAATATACAAATCAGTTATGTAACAAATGGGTTGAATTCTGTTACCCCACATAAAATGTATTGTTGGTTTATCTATGTTGTTTCTGCTGTAGTCAATAAAAGAGATTCTATCATAATTCTTGGGTAAAATGTGTTGATGGTTAAGATCTCAATTTTAGTCTTTTGCGTTCTATGAATTCAGACCTATGGGAGTAAAGGTGGACAGGTACTCCTATTTTCACACTGGGAAAATATTTGCATTCGTACCAAACAGACAGAAGAACATCCTATTTGTGGTACCCCTTACAAAAATGTGCAAAAAATATCCAAATGAACTTTTTTTCCCCATGTTTTTTAATTTAAGCCAAGACTTGTTATTTTAAAAGCATACCTGTGCAGTAGGAAATAGCAGGGACATCAGTCTTAACACGTTTAAAGAAAACGGGTTGGTACATTTCAGCGCAGTGTTTAAAACATAGCAACTTTAAAACATCTCAATGACTTTGCTTAAATATATCTAAAGTTTAACTCCTTAAGGACCAATGTTATTTTACGTTTTCCAAAAAGCAAAACAAAAATACTTTTCATATTTTTGCTATGTCTTTATTCAACTACGATGTCCCACTTGAAATGTATTTATATTTTTTTAGGACAAGTAGGGCTTTCTTTTCGAATAATAATTACATAGATAAACCATGATTAAGTATGAAAAAATATTCAGTAAAAAAAAGCCACATTTTCACTGTTTTGCTACTACAGTTAGTCAGTGCAAACAAAATTTACTGAGGTATTTGATGATTATTGATCATCATTGTTGTTACACTATTACATTTAGATAACGCCAGCAGATTCCTTGGTGTAATTATAATAGGAGAGCAATGCCATTTACTGGAATAGAAGAAGAAGAGGGCCCTGTTCTTGTGAACCCAAGCTCGATGCAAGGCTCAGTAGGTATCAGTCGGGTGTTTGTGTTTTATTCTGAAGACTATGGGGAGCTAGTGGAGCTATTTGCATGGATGGCAACATATGATGAACCAAGGGATAAGAAGATTAGACTGGTAGAGGTGTTGAGAATGGATTGAAGTTGTGAAAGGTGGCAGAGGGAGGGCCCAGTTAGTAAGCAAGTAAAACTTGCAATAATCTACATAGGGAATGTAATGTATATTTTAGTTGTGTTTTATGTGAAGATAATTCAAAAAGGAATATCTTCATGTGAGGGCAGCAGGATTTGGTGACTGTAAAAGAGCAAAGGAAAGAGAGTGAAATGAAGTGTAACACCAAGGAAACACATTTTGGCTGGTTGGAAAATTGTGTAATTCTGAGATATATTAGACTTCAGGTAGTGGAATGCCATTAAGAATGCCATTAAGAATCTATGTCATCAGCATAGAGGTAGTACTAAAATCCAAGACAGAGGACATGTATTGAGAAAAATTTGCACCAACATAAGAGTGGTAGGGAAGATGAACAGGTGTCAGAGAAGGAGCCAGGACAGAGTTCACCAGTGGCGGTCACTTGAGACTGCTGCGGGAGATGAGGATTCCCTGGATGTGTATCCCTAGATTGGAAAAGCTAGCAAAAGCAGAGTCCTGGTCCATTTAAAGGAATACAGCCACCTTATGGGCCTCCATGAGTGCATTATATGAGCAGTGAACTGCTCTGAAATCAGTGAGTGAGCATTATCTCAAATCATTGTAGCACTTTGATTTGATTTAAACATATTGCATTATATATTTGTTTTTGTTTGTTTTTGTACGTGTATGTGGAGCCATGTTTTAATTTTAATTTTATTTGCTCATTGGTGTAATAAGCACACAACCCACTTGTTTATGTTTATTGCTTTTTTGCTGGTTGAGATACCAGAGGGAACTGAAGCTAATTTAGATGACAGGTGCAGTGTGCATTCACTTGTTTCCTTTTGTGGTTTAATAAATGACCCACCTGAAAACAGAAACTATGAGGAGTTTAACATGAGTATCCAAAGTGCTCAATGGTTAAGCTGCCCTATATTGTGTTTAAAAAAATAGCACAACTAATAACCGTATAAATAATAAAATAAAATTAACTAATGCATATTAAATTACTAAAAAGGATTCAGCATACCTCCCACATGTTCAGATTTTCACAAATTTAAAGCACTGTCCGATTGTCCTTGGTAGCAACTCCACTGTCCTGTTTTGTAGGTACTGCATCATGGGCCAGCTGGGGACATCAGAGTATCCCCCCCCCCTGGATGGCCCAGGTAACTGTAAAGTCAATGGATGTCTGACCTGTATCTTGTAGCACTCTGCAACTGAGTGCAACAAGGTGGCTAAGGTGGGTGATTGCCACACTAGGTCTGGCCATGCCCGCTACTATCTCTGGCCCTGCCAGCTACTATCTCTGGCCATGCTCACTAATGTCTCAGGCCTTGCCCGCTACTGTCTCCGGCCCTGACCACTACTATCTCTGGCTGTGACCACTACTGTCTCTGACCCTGCCCACTAGGGCAAATATACAGCAACATTTTATTTTTATTTACAGTAAATTGCAAATGAAGGCTGGAGTCTACGTTTAATATTTTAGAGATTACGGTAAAGTTATTTAAGGCTTCAGAGTTGCTTTAATGCAAATTTAAGCAAACATCAGTGACAATTTATGCGACAGGAGAACTGCTATTATTTTATGTACATACACAAAATGACAAGATAATATAGAAATTAAAGGTAGCCTACAAGTTAAAACATCCATAATTTTTCACATGTAAACGTATGAAAATTATACAGTCATACCATACTTTAAGATGCAAGACAAATAAATCAGCTGCAATAATAATATTTCTATTGTCGTGTGTATGTTAAGTACACAATGAATTCCATTTCCTCCAGATATTTGTGTTACTGAGACAAAAATCAAAACCAGAAGTGTTTGTCATACAATTATTTTTAGGCATGAAAAATCCTATCTTCAAACCCCCATCAATAACACCCCTGGCATGTAAGCACATGTATGTGTTCTAACACATTGAAACAGTAAATCACAAATATACTTTTTCCAGAATCTTGCAGAATGAGTAGAACTCTGCTCTTACAGTTCAAGGAATTCAGAATTTTGGATAGAGATGACTTCTGCCAGGCGACCATAGAAATGTTGATTTGCTCTGGGTGTCAGAATCTAAACAATTGATAACAATGCATTAGTTTGTTTGAGACCGTCCAAGCCAACGAAAATCAATAGGTTTCTATTATCAGTTACAGCTGGGTCACCATTTTGTCAATGAGCTGTTGTAATTGCTGCACAAGGGTGAAATTTGATCAGTCAATTGCTGCTGACAAGAATAAAACATGCTGTCTGCGGCTAAAACAAGTCAGAACACAGATCTGTGCTTGTGGTATGTTATCCTGAATGATCCCGAGCAAGGCCATTTTCAAGATGTGAGGACGCACAGCAGGTGCATTACAAAGGTCTCTCTTTATTTACTGGGTGGGACTGACACATTATAGCCAACACCATGAGACGGAGACAGGTTCGCAAGAACCTAAGAACCTAACAAATCGCAGAACCAATTAAACAAATGGAAAACTAAGGAACATTAAACTTTTATTGTAAAATAACAGTATAATTTTTTTTTTGCGTGCAGGCAATCCTGTGAACAAAACTAATAATATGAATATAAAATATTAGGATATTCTAATAGTGAAGTAATACTTTTTCATATTGAGCATCTCTCTCTCTCTCTCTCTCTCTATATATATATATATAATACATCTAATTAGATGTAGTGTTCTAGTGACTTTGAGCTCTTGATGTGTCAATTTACTTATTCATTAAAAGACATGCAGTATCTTTAATAAATGACTTCATGTTTTTGCCTCTGTAGCTTTACCAAATGTGATTATATGTGCTGATGGGAATTCAGGTTAATATGTTGACACCTTTACAATGCAGGGTCATGTAGCTTTATACGCTTCACTGGGTTTGTTGAGCGCGCCCCCTGACAGATCCCTATCATCCCCTGCCCTAGAGGCAGAAGCAAAGACAGCATTTTAATTACAGAGCTAGGGAAGAGTTTGCCAGCACTAAATAGAGACATAATTAGGCTTCCAAATTTTAATAATTGTCCTAGCTAATTGGGTAGACACGTACGTTATATGGCATGTCATGATAAGATAATTAGTAGTTCAAAATGACAAAATTATACTGTTGATTACAACTTATGGATATAGGAGGGAGCAGGGGAGACTTTATCTCTCTTGCTTTGAGTCTAGGAAGAGTGTAGCAATGTTGATTATGTGAGGTTCATTAGTATGTAGAGTTCAGTCTAATGCAAGAGTGTCCCATTTTTAGCCTATATGTTCTGTTGTCAAATAATGTTATATATTTTTTTCCTCTAAATGTTTACAATTACCCTTTTACAATTAACTCTTATATACATCAATGTACCACCTCCAGAGTAGGATCTTCACTGCAAAATTGTAGTGCCAAGAGAATAATAGTATTGTTAGTCAATTACTGGGTGCTAAGTGGAGCAATGTTATTAAAGTAATTGGTGTTGTCTATGGATTCAGGCAAAATACAATCCTTCTACAGTTTATGCTGAGACTACAATGAATCGAGGTAAGAATGTGAGCGTCTTAACAATCTTTCCCCAAAAACCTCAAACAACCAAAAATGTATTTAGTTATTTGTGGATATAACTAAACATTTGGTAACATTCATAGTGGTGATTTCTAGGGGTTTAGCAAATGGGAAAAATAATCTTAAAATAAAGATTGCGCCAGTATACAAATGGTTTTTCAACATGATGTGTTTTTGGAATTCATCGGTAGCACATCTCATGTATAAATAACAATGGCATTGTGCACAAATTAACCAACATATATGATGGATAGTTTTTGAACATTCCGATTATTCATTAAGTGTGATTTTAGGCATTGTACTTATACCTTGAGATACCTTTACGTCACTCTCTATAGGGCACAGTTACTAGAGTAATAAAGCGATATTATTTAACTTGGTATGTATTTCCCTTTCCCAGTGTTGCTAACACTATTTCATTTTTGAATTGCCATATTTTTCAAACAACAGGAATGCAGGAAAATAGGTCCAAAATTGTCTGATAAAAGCAAAGAAAACTCTCCTTTGACTCTACCTGCAAATCTAAATGTATTTTTTTCTCAAAATATCCCCTTCCTTGGTAGATAGTGGTACTTTCATCATATTTTTTTCCTGTAACCACTAGTGTTCCTTCTCACCAGAATAGCCAATATTCAATTTATTAATAGCCTATTCAATTTACAAATTGGTTGATCTTGTCAATATGAACATCTACTCTTTCAAGATGAAACTGCTGAAATCAGCAGTCCATGTTGTATCTACTTTATTGAGATACAACATGATTATGAAGACATGAGGCCTACTGATATGCCACTATATACTCCATATACGCCATAATAGTATTAGCCAATAAAGTAAATAAGGTTAACATATAACACTGGTTAGCCCTTCTGTGATTAAGAAAAGAAAAATGTAAACAGTTAATACTGTGATCGCTGAACAATCTTTAAAAATCAACATCAATCATATAGTTTTACTGACACGTTTAAAAATGGTACATGTATTTATGCATATTTTTGCGCTACTGTAACGTACCTGGCTGCCGGTTCCTCCGGGTCCACGGATCTTCCGCCGCCGCGGAAGAGAGGGAGGCCGCCGGCTTCACCGCTGCAGCATCAGCTGCCACGGAAGAGGGGGAGACCCCCCACCTTGCCTCAGCAGCTTCAACCGCCGCGGAGGAGAGGGAGACCTCCCTCCTCCGCAAGACAGCTTCTGCCACCGCGAGGACGGGGAAGGCCCCGCAACTCGACACGGCAGCCGCCGCTGCCTACTGGAACCTGGTCCGGACCTGCCGCGTGTACTCGCGCTTCCGCACGCCACCTAGTGGCGCCAGCCGGTACTACCGGTCCTTTTAGAAACTTGAGATCTCGCCAATCCCAAGATGGCCGCGGACCGGAAGTGACGTAACGGCATTTTGAATTTGTGGCGGGAAAATGCTAAATGATGACTACACTTCCTCTTCCTATTTAAGAGCCTCAGAAACCTTCCAGCCTTGCCTTCTGATGGTTGTACCTATCTTGCATAGTGTCATCTCAGTACGCGTTCCTGTTGTTTTCCCGTTACCGACTCGGCTTGTTCCTGATACTGATTCCTGGCGTTTGACTCTGGCTTCCCTCACGTTTATCCTGACTTCTGGCTTCCTGACCTCGGCTTACCCTGCTACGATCCTGACTTCTGGCTTCCTGACCTCGGCTTGCTCATTGGCTATTCTATACTGGACTCTGGTATTCTGTCTATTGGACTGGCACACGCTGCTCTACCTGATTACAGGTTCTACCATACGCTGTGCGTGACAGCTACTTTGTAATTTTCAATTTTTAGTACATTCGAAACTGAAAATATAAACACATTTATTAGATAAAGAACAAAAGTCCACAACCACCCTAACAAACAAAAAACTAAATCCTTAAATATATTTTTATTTTACATTTTATTACTTCCATCCACCATCCTCTTCTCTGCTTCATATTTTCTTTCATATGTTTTAAAAATATTTCTCGAATAACCTATAAAAAATACAACAACCAAACCTGCCTATTGTCCTTTTTACAACCAATGTTTTGTTTGTTTAAATGAGTTAAATGATTCTCCATTTGTACTGTTCTGTGTTTAATAACCCGCGTCGTGTGGAGCCAACATCCCATTTTACTACACGGTAGACTGAAGGACGGAGTTGGTGTCAACTCCATCTAACTTCCCTTGTTGAAGTGCTATTTGAAATCATCAAAATGCTAATTATGTGCCGAGTCCTGGTCGGCTTGTAATGTGCTGGAGACTGGTGTTGCTCCTCTAGCGATGCCATTATTTCTTAATAATTACTCACTAAAGAATGCCTGAAAACCAAAGCAAGGTGTGACAGAGAGCTGGTCAGCAAACAGCTGCCCCATCTTGCCTTACAACCCCCAGGGCTACTATTGACCTCTTTTTTACATCCTCCCTCTCTCCCTATTCTCTCTTTCCTTTTGTTACAGTCTTTCAGTTATTCCTGATTTAACTGTCTCATCACCTCCATTCTTCCAATTCAACTGTCATTTCAATTTTCTTCTCATCTCTGCTGTCTTTTAGATTTCGTACTTTATCTATCCATGTGTATTCCAAAAGCTGTGTGGCATTACACAACCCGGTCCTAGAAGAGGAGTAAGAACAGATGCAATGAAAATGATTAGTGCGGCAATACATAGAAAGATGATATACATGAAAGGTGATAAGCAGATAATCAGGGAAATACTGCTTACATTCAGCATCTTGTTGTTGTCCAAAGCCTAATATACATTGCACGTCTCTCTCCTCTCGCCAAAATCTACAATAAATGGTAAAAGGTGTGAATATTGTCAAAACTATTTGCTTTCCTCTATTTTTTAAACACAGTTCTACTTCTATAAAGAATTTTCTGATAGCTCAACACTTTGGTTCTGATGGAAGAATACACTCCTTATAAATATATGATAACTGTCCTGTAATTGATAGTCTAACAATTGGCTTGACAGTGCATTTTAAACTGCTAATTAATTGTTTCAGTTCAGGGACTCTATGCAACAAATTAAAGCCATCAAAACGATATCACAGTTCATTTTAGGATCATGCGTTCCATGTCTTTCTTTATTCGTCTCATAGATCTCATGTGCACCAACTCTGTAGGCTAGTAACGTGTTCATTTTTGCTTGGTATGCTTATTGTGGATAAAATGCAAACCTTGCAATGAACACCAGAGGACACTCTATTTGCATAGACCAGAGTTAGAAAGCAGAACAAGTATAATCTTTGTAGATATAAAGAAATGCAAATGGATATTTATTTTACAGACCCGCTAATAGTATAATAATTGAACGTAACAAACAAAATAGTTTACAAAAAAATGTTTTGCTTAATTATTGTAAATTATGAGGTCCGACATGATTTATAGTCAACTAATCTTGGCATAATTAAACCAAAAATAATGCACACACTTGCTAGCTATAGAACACTGCAACTTACTTTGTGTATTAAATTCAGAATCTACACTTTAGATAGGAAAATATTATTTTAGTATTGCAATTAAATATTTTAGATTAGTTTTACTCAATTCTCATAGCAATTTTGATAGAAGATAATAGATTTTTCATGAGCCTAAGTAATGTTATCTTAGTATTGTAGTTGAAACTGTGTCCATGAGGATCTCCAAGTACTTTGTTTGTAGCTGAGTTACCGCCATCCCTGTTCATCCTTCTGGTTTTTAGTTATCATTCAAATAGTAAAATAAATATTGGTACTCTCTTTAAACACCAGTAGAACAATAAGGTATAAGCATAACCTAAACCTATTAATGTGTTTGAGGGTCAATGTCAGATGATACATTGTATGAACCAGGCATGTGCTAGGATTTTACATTACTTTTCCTAGAACTGAGGCTTGAGTTGGCATGCTACTTTTTTTCGTAAGCTGGGGATGTTGGAAACATGCAAAAGAGAATAAATATTTTGATTTTGTTATTGTACAGCCACATATGTTTTATTGGAATGTTCAATTGAATGTTGTTTTGCTTAATGGGGACCAGAACTACTCTTGGCATGTTTATATCTGGAAACCATACTGCTAAGGCATTCAATAACATCACTGGTCTTACAGTAAAGGGCCCTTTCCGCCGTTGTGAACATATATTTTCCTCCGGTATCAAATTGGGACTACTTGTTATTTGCTCAGTATTTTGGATGAAGACTTCCTCTTGAGAGCTCCATACTTATTGACCATGAACATATTGACATAGTAAACAGACTGACTCACAGAAGCATTGTTATCCAAGTAAATAAACCCAGTCTGGCTATCTAAGTATTTCATTCCTCTTTGTCCTTTATTAAATGTTGCCCTCCTTTATAATTGTTTTCAATGCATTTTTTGTCTTCCTGATCATTATTTTCTCAACATTCTTTTAGTGGCTTGTGTTTGTAGCATTTGCTTGACATCTTAAAGTATCTCTACTTCTCTGTCGTCTTCTCGCCATTTCCCTTTCTTGTTTAGCTCTGCTTATTGTCCAGCTCTTCCTTCTTCTCAAACATCTCTGCTGCTTCTAGCTTTCAGCTGCATTATCCTGGCATCTTCAGAGTAGTTCTGTAGTTCTGTGGGGGATACTCTGCCCTGTTGAGGAGGTACTCCAAGATTCCAGAATAAAGAAGATGGATCCGCAGACAAAGAAGCGCAGAAACACTCTTGGAGAGAGCTTGAGTGAGACAAAAAAATAACAAAATTAAAATTTTTCATTTGTTTAGTTGGGTCACCACCCTCGTTTTTACGGATTTTGTTAATATTTAAAATTAAATCCAAAAACACAGATCTAGTAATAACCAAAATTCTTCCTGACTTTGGTAGCCAGGGTGGAGAAGATCTTAAAATGACTAGGCCCAGGATGTTTACTAGTACTGTTGCTGTTGGATGCAGCTGCTAATATTTATGACTCCGAACAAGAAGGCGTCTGCTTACCAGGGTTCATGTGACTTGATGTACATGCCTACAGGCTCTGCCCACATCACGAAAAGTACAATCTCTTCAGCTCACAGACATTTTCAAAAAAAGGTTGTTGTTGGTCAGTACTAGACAAAATAAAAATATAACTTTGTTTGTCAACACAGCCCAGGGACAGTACAAAACCACTTGGGTATGCAGCACATGCACCCCCTGCTTTGGTCTGCCTAACTGCTAATGATTATTGACAGCAAAAATGTATTATGTGCTCTACAACAATATAAAGAGTTGCTGCTAATGTAAGTGTACTACTGAAACACAACTCAGGAACAGTATTTGAGGAAATGGATTCTAATTTTAAATTGAAAAGGAACCTTAAGATAAACAAAATTCTGTTACAGTCTCAGTAGGCCAATAAAGAGGCTTCTACAATCCACCCCAGCCCAGACATTTTTCTCGCACTTGTAGTGCTAGTACTTACACTACTTGAAAGATGAGCTGACAGCATTACAGCCAGGTTTACATTGAGTCTCAGTCTAACATTGAGTGACTGAACTTATCTAACACTGACTGCTGGTAGCTACTGAGTTAAAATTCTAAGGGGTTTAACCCTCCAGTTCTATAACGCCTTTCATGTAAAATGGCACCCTTATTTTATGTAAAAAGTTACCATTGATATAGTAACAGGCAATTCTGATCCCAGGAATCCCTATTAAGTACCATTACCTTTTGTACCCACTGTCTACCATTGTGCTAAATTAATATCTTTTGTTAGGTATTCTTTACAGATTATCTACATAAACCATTTGATGTAAAATTTGCATGATTACTCTCCTCCCAAATGCATAATTTTACACTATTTCATGTTGAACATAATCAGATATTTAACTAGCCCGTCTCACATTCTTTCCAAATGAAAGTTGAAGATTGTACCCAATAAAATAATTATTTTCTGGTAGTCTCATGTTTTAAGTTTATATAGTATTCTGAAAATATCTACTGCATAAAGTGTGTCTATATTTTGTTCCATTTTTTTCTTGGAAATTAAACCATTACCTCTTTGGATTTAGACTTACAGATATCAGATCATATTCCTTTTTTGAATAATGACAGGTTGCTTTACTGAAATCAGTGGAATATCTGCAATTAAAGCAGGATGCTAAAATTAAAGGTGGCATTTTATCACTTACTGACCTAAATTGCTGATATACCTGAAGAAATCCAAAAGATGGATTATGTCCTATGCCAACCATGGAAGCTTTGTTTAATGATGGGATTTCATAAACCATCTCCTTGAGAAGGAATCAAGCATTTTCAATTTACCTTCTGTTACCAATGTACCTACCTTAGCCAGTGGTGACAAACATAACTTACATTTGCAGAATCGAAATAGCATCATCGTTGGCTAGGAGTTATTAGAAGTGAGTATTTATTTCTTGAGGTGGAAAGGGAGATCAGTCAGTTTTCAAACATGATACCAAAGAAACCATGGTTCTAACAATACATCTTATATTTTCTAAAATCACAGATTGGATTATTACAAAACCACTAATTAGACATGTAGCAGTTTATGCTAATTAGCCTGAAAACTCGCACTTTAACAAACCTTTAAAAACAATTTCCTCCTCTTTATTTATAAATATGCCAGATTGGTTGCAATATGTAATTCAGTAAACAATGATTTATAGTGCATGATACACCAGACTAATGGCAGCCTAATATACAATGTGTGCTGCAAGAACTGCATGAAAAAAATTAAAATGTGGATTTTTGTTTGATGATGCTAAATTTAATGAAAACATGGTTCATAAAAAGAAATAAATTAAAACAAAGGCGAAATCTTCAGTTGAACTTGTTGCAGAAGGCTATATGGAGATAGAGAAGTATTTCTGCACTTATCTTTCTCCGCAGATCTGTCTGCATTATTCTGGCCTCTTGGAGTACCTTGATAACAGGGCAGAGCCTCCGCGCACATCACACGGGAAAACTTCTTCCACATTCCTCCAATCACAGAAGGGGATGTTCACTGAGGTTCCACCCTGTTGTAGACAGAAGAGGCCGGGATAATGCAGCAGAGAGCTACAAGAAGGTGAAGAAGAAGAAGTGGAGAAGAACAAGAAGAGGAGCTGCGGAGAAGGAGATGAAAAAAAGCAGAGACACGGAAGCGTTATTATTGAGTTGGCTGAGATCCCAGAAACATGAGTCTCTTCTGATTAATGTTGATCTCATTGGTGGTTCATTGGTTTTACCATTTTTACAGTGCACACTGTGCTTACATGCATTTTGGCTACCCCTGTAAGTGAGGGATTGTGTTCCACCTGCATAAATTCCCATCCAACTCTCATTCTAAATTTTCAGCGCCCATTCAGCAGTAACATTGAGATGGAGATTACCTAATAAAGGCTATTATTACATGGCACAATTGCATGGGTTTAGATTTTTTACCTTTATGACTCCTTCCATCATATGCATCAATTGGTGGATCCGACATTTCTGGTATTATTCTGGTGTCTGTTTTTTTATTTGTTGTTTTTTTAAAATGGCAGTTTAACATGTTTATACAGTAGTTACATTTTGATTCTTAATCCTTAATTTACAATAGAACAAATACTGCATTGTTTTCTAAAGTGGTCAAATAATTGCTTTATCTATGTTTGAAGAACACTAGTCTATATTTTTATTTTGTGAGAATGCTAAAAACAGAGTTTAACAGTGCAAACTGACATTTTTCAGTTGCTGTTTCAATAAAATGTACATTTATGCTGCAATTTAGCCTGTCTATATGTGTGTAGAGAAGCAATTCAGTAAACTGGACATTTTGATTATTAAAGTCCAGGGTAGAATTGTGACCCGAGGTGAGAAATCCAACACTGTCATTCTTGTAGCTTTCGACTGAGGATAGACATTGGAATCAAGATATATAAACTGTCAAGCCATCTTAACTCTGATCCAAATTCAAGATTATGAATACTCCATGGGCCCACAACTAGAGCAAAAAAAACCCCTAAAACCCAACAAACATCTTTACATAGCAACCAACATGCGATAAACTTACAACAATGTGAGTGTAAACCATGAGCCTGTAGGAGAAATACAAATTGAAAGCATTCCTCACAATTTAACAGTGGTACGCTTAGATTGTGCCAGCTGAAAACTTGACATAGTGTTATCTCAATTGAGACATCATCCACACTCTGCAGTGCTTCCCAATGTTTAAGATATTGTCAGATATACCGCTCACATTAGCACTCAAATGTCATGGCAAGAGCTGGCTTGACACCCCATGCATTACTCATTTTATGCACAATTTTATTTTTAGCCACTTTATCAATGTGGATCCCACGGGGATGAAGAGTTAGGGGTCGGTGAGTCAGTCGGTGTGAGGGGAAGCTTGCGGGAGCCAGACTCACCTGCACTGCAAGAATTGAGATCAAAATCATGAGAAAGAGGCAAGGTTTGTGCTGGCTCCTACAGTCAGTTCATGAACCGAGTGATCCAGATATACCAGTATTTTTTTTCCCATACTACGACTCAAAGGGACCGTTTAATGTCTTTGACAGCCCAACTCTGTGAGTTCTTTACGAAAACTAAGAACAAAAGCCCATACCTGAGTTAGTGCTCACTTACCTAAGAAGCTGCTGCTCTCTTCCTCCTCTGTGGTCAGAAGATTTTTTTGAAAGCAATAGACCCCCGCATATCACATGGGAGGAAAATAAGCTGGGGGCAGGCAAAGGGGCAAATGCATATGAGGATTCTACAGAATTCCCTCATGCATTTGCAAAAGTGACACAATGGAAATATAAAGGCATTAACGTGAATTTGATGGCTGAATTGCTCCTTTAATAATATAGTTTTGTTTGGTAATTGTATGTATATATCTACATATATAGTACTCTCTTATATTTCATCATGTTATTGCAACACTGTTTTTTCTTAAGAACCAGACAAATAAATTCAATCTGTTGCTAATTTCTATATCCTTGTTCCTGATCACAGTGATTCTGTGAGATGTGTGACCCGCAACCAATCAAGCCTACATACATGTCAGTTGCATTTCCGCGGTGGTTCCTTGATCTGCTTATATCACGGCATAATTTAAACCCATTAAATCTGTTCCACTTGTACTTGTCAGACAATAAATATAGATAAACTGAATGTGGAAGTCAACTTAAGATCAGCAAGAATAAAGTGCATTTTGGATTAGGTATATCTAAACATCAAAACAGTTGGGCTGAAATGAGGAAAGAGAATTTGAAAAGCATGTTTGGTGAAATCAGTGTAGGCTGCCCGTTCACGCTAGAAAATTTACAAACATGTAGCGTTGATAAATAATCTGCACATTCCAACATTCATGTTCCTCATAGCTTTTTTATTTTCTTGCTTGATATCAGGTTATGTTTAACTTTAGGTGGCCTAGATGGATGTTATGCTTTAGATGATCTCTTTTGGCATAGGAATAAGAGTTTATACCCAATAAAGGGCATCGTTTACTCAGAATAGCATGTTAATATTCTAAGACATAAACTAGAAATCATAATTTATGGAGGGTGCAGCCTAAAAGTGTAATTGAAAAAAACAAGAATACGATTGAGACTGCTTATTAGGGTGCTTGGGTCCTTGTAGACAAACAAAACCTTACATTTGGTAAAACACATTTAAACTTAGCAATATTTGTGTAAGCCTCATACTACCATCTGTTATTCAGGGAATTTGTACACTGCTACCAAAGCACCTTATGCTTGTTGGCTACCTTGAGGCAAATAGTTGGTTTAAGCCTTTGTTGTGCTGAAGGACATCAAAATTTCACCATATGAGGTCCAGGTCTTTAATATACAGTCCTCGTGTCGCTAGAACACCAGCTGCACAATACTGTTGCCTCAGTGGTGCCCTGCTTAACGGAATCAGAGGTCATTATAATTGGGTCCTTTGGGCCAACAAGGATATTTTAAAGATAAAACAAATCTCATAGCTGTATAATTTGCACAAATCTGTTAATTTATTTGTCTTCAAAACTGTGTGCAATTCATGTGTCGGTGACATGACTTAAGGGAAATTGGATTTCCCTAAAAGATGGTGTTTGCTTTTCTGTTGAATGTGCAGCTACACTTAGTCTTCCCATCCATGCAGAAATAAAAAAAAAGGCAACTAAAAACAAAGAAATTGAGTCCGAAAACCATTAATGTTAGGGCTATAACTGTTCATCTGCTTGGAAGGAGCATCTCTGGCAGGCCATCATCTGATAGTCCCTATGGTTCCGTGTAGCTGTTATAACCATATGTGACATTTTAAGCAGAGATCATGAGTAAAATCTTGCAACCTAAGTGGCTCTTAAGGGAGAAAGTGCTAATTGTTTTTATTGAGAGAAAAGAAAGTTCTGCCAAACATCATAGCAGATGAAAAGGGTACTCTTATTCAAGAAAAAGTATCAAACTTAATTACATCAGATGAATGTTAATATAAGACAAAGGTTTGTTGGTGTAAAGAATAAGCAATTATATATAAAAAAAAAAACGCTTTTATTCTTGCAAACATTTTCCTGCTAACTTTGTGTTAGCCATGATAGATAAAAAAAAAGCAGCTTAAACTGGCCTACAAGATTCAAAATTTGAGTTACCAATAAATATGAGCTTTTATCTGGAGTCGGGTCCAGCCTCGTGATTGTCCTGAAAATCCGAATTTTAAGTCTTTTTGCTTCATGATCACGCAGGAGTTCTTTAAATGGGTAGTAAGAGTCTACCTTAATTTAAAATGCCGCACTGACCACATTGTTGTCATGTTTTTAAATAGGTATTTTAATTGATCAATTATCTCCCAAATACAGAGTATCTGTAACCTCTTATGAGCCATACTTCCCCAGATCCCAATATCCCACACTATCCAATCACATCCTTTCCAGTCTGCAACATTAGTAGTGATAGTTTCTACACAGATAATGCAGGTGGTAATTCATAGATTACATGTTACGTAAAACGGTGGGGGCTAAGACACTTAGATGTCAGCCTGCCATGGATGCTCATTTGAAATATTTGAATACAGTTACATACTAAGCCTCCTAAACCTCCTAATATATCATAAACACGAAAATTCAGGTTTTTTTTCTTCTTTCCTATTATGTCTTTTGACATTGTAAATATTGTATATTCTTAATTTTAATTCCAATGCTAATTTAGTTTTTCTCCCTATATTAGTATACATAAAATGCAATAATAATAACCAATCATACCATCAATCACCCAAAGCCAAGTTTCCGCTTTCATTTTTTTAAGTTATGAGTCTATGCATGGTCTTATATTGCATGTTGTCACCCTTATAACCCTCTTCTTTGTATGTGGTATACAGGAACCTATAGAAAATGGAAAGTAAAGGAGCTATTTCTCTCTGGTGGACAAAGAAGAAAAAAAATATACATTATTAACTTGCCTTTGCCTAAATGGGATATTGATTTGTTTGCCTAATAAATCTACGTTTATGTATGTTTTTTCTGTTGTGTGTTCTTTGGGATTAGGTATAAAATTAGGGAAAATTAGTTTTGGAAAGAAGTTTGAGGTAATAGTATTGCAAGATTACCACTGTTCTTAACTTTAATTACAGGTCGCTGTGCCACTGTGTAACATAATGAACTTGTAATGTTGTAATTTGTAGATAATGATTGGAAACCAAAGAATTAATTGTGATTTCATTAAAGTGCTACTATTACACACCTCTTCTTAGTTAGGATGTGCTATCACACAGAATACCATAGCAGTGTGAAAGTGACAAGAGGGCTGTCTGAAAACATCCAGCATATGATGGTAAGTATTAGAAGTGAGGGGCATGAATAATAGATGAAGTATTGCAGTTTAATTAAGTGACACATTGCAAAACAGCTAAATATACGCGTAGCTTCAAACATTTAAAAATAATTCCCAGGGTTATTTTGCTAGAAGGCAGCCAAGATCATCATGAGATATACGTTCTACTCTATAAGACAAAATAAACAAATACAAAGGCAAAACATATATAAAGTTTTGAGCACCGAGGTGATCCCAACAGAAAATCAAACACTATAAAACAATCAATAAACAATATTATTGAAGTCAGCACATGTTTTATGTGACATGTTTAACGAATGTATCTATACAAAAACACGCATCAGAAATGGGTAGAAAAAAATGGATCTCAGGCATCACAATTACAAGGGCCCTTTTTCATATGATTTGAGAGTAAAGAACCACAAAATATCCTTGAAATGCTAGATGTTCAGGCAAGAGAATGCTAGATATTCCAAGAGAAGAGGCCTGTTAACCTTTAAAACAGTAATAGTTCATGTTGTAAGATTACAATTTCCAATACAACGCCATAGTTCACTGTCTAAATGTTGTATAATGAAAAATGAATAAAAAAGCAAAGTTGAGATTTCACGTGAAATTGGCTAGAGTGTTGTTCAGTTCCATTATCTTACAGGGAAAAGAAAAAATGTCGGTGCGCTAAGCTAGTCACAGGCTCAAATAATACAAATGTATAATACGAGGCCTACCAAACAGGTGTAAGCATGCTGCAAAAACAGTGTATTGGCTGTACAATGTATACAAAAAACAAAAACTGTCTGCGCTTCTTACCCTAATAAAGTTGGCAACAAATATATAAACATAACATAAATGAGAGGTTTTGGTTATATGAATTGGCCAAAGCATAACTAAGCTCACCCGATAAGGTTTTGGTAGCAGTATAAACTGCTTTGTGTGCCCACTATGTAGGAGGTGAGAGTAGGTTCTCACCCTATTGAGAGTGTGCCTTGACGTGGCGGGTGAGCTTAATTATGCTTTGGCCAATTCATATAACCAAAACCTCTCATTTATATTATGTTTATATATTTGTTGCCAACTTTATTAGGGTAAGAAGCGCAGACAGTTTTTGTTTTTTGTATCCATTATCTTACAGTTTACAACAAAATGATTCACACCTGGCTCATAGTTAATCCATCATATTCTTATTAAGGTGTTGCAAATGAATATGACTTGACCATAAAAATAGAATTGAATTACAACTTGTTTTTTAATATACTTCACATTGATTTCAATATGAGACAAAAGAGGGCACTTTATGAAATGGCTTATCTTAATTATGTTTCAATAACTTGCTTTCAAAAAAATACTTTTCAATTAAATGATTTAATTACCGTGCATTTAACTTTTGCCAGATTCATTCATTGAAGCTTTGAATTTCCACCACACTCCTAAGAGAAGTAATAACATTCACAGTCAGGGGCAAATCCTGTTAATAAACAAATTAAAGTTCAAACAGTTATTCAAGTTCCTTTATTAATGCTCCTTTTATAACAGTAATAATGTATACTTTCCATAAAGCCTTCTCACTTTTGTTATTAAGCTTCATTGCGATTGGGCAACTTCTAACCTTTTGTCATTTCAAGCAATCATTAAAATGAACTAAATGAGGTATCTATTCTTTAATTATAGAATCAATGTTTTAACCTATAATTTACCATAGGACTGGAAAAAAAAGTAAATGTACGATTTGATTGCATATAAGACTAGGTTTTATTTAGTAAAAGATAACATAATTAAGCAAAACAGTCTAGCCTTCTATCTGAGGTCACTTTATTGTCAGACATACTAGGGTTTTGCAGCCTTGCAAGCCTCCCTGGGTTTAAGCTTACTATGCCTTGGCTGGCCTGGTAGACTTTATCTACTGTCAAATTCTATTTTAATATATACCATTGTAGCAAGCCCTTACAAAGCAAAGTGCTTGGATATGATGTAATATGCTGCGGTTGGCATGGACTTTTACTCTGAACTTACTTTTACTCTTTTTTAATGGGTTTTATTTGGATCACCTAGATTTTGACATATTTGATACATACTTTGATATTTGATCATCTCCTGGTATCGTCCTACAGGCACCTTCTGCGATCTGCACTTGCTACAGACCCCCTCTGCAATCTGCACTTGCTACAGACCCCCTCTGCAGTCTGCACTTTCTACAGACCCCCTCTGCAGTCTGCTCGTTCCTGCCTGCTCTACAGACCCCTTGGTGCCCCATAGCTTCTGTCTACAGATGGCGCCAAAGATAAAGCCAAAGCCTAGTGCAGACAACTGTCTGCAACTTCACACAGAAACACCTGTCTGTCTTGAGCACAGTCCCAAGATCGATCCTGCACATGGACTCCCACCTGACCCGGCACCCATGCCCCTGACACCAGCAGAAACTCACTAGGCATAGGTTTTCGGTGCATAGCCTCAATTAAATAAAAAAAATGAAGACACTGTAACAGTAACACTACTAGCAATGGTTTGGCCAGATTCAATGAACCATCTTAGAACTAGAATATAGCAAACAAAAGGCAACAAAATTCATGTTCTCTAGTAAGCGATTCAACTTGGGCCTGAGCACAAATCCAAATAACAAGTACTAACTGCTCAAAGCCACATCCACATTCAGTGATCTTAATCAACGTGCAGCAGCCAAGTCTAGACAATTTAATAGGATCAAAGTAAACTGCTAAATTGAACAATCCCATTGAAAATGATTTAATTTAACTACTTGCTACAAATATAATAATTTTAAGTAAATAAAATACTTGCCAAACATTACAAATAGCACTTAAAGTCAAGAAACAACTCAGACTTATGGGAGAGCTGCCAACTGAAAAGTTATTAAGATGAAAAAATGTAGAGTATGTCTAAAGTAGTACATTTTTAACCTAGGGAAATAGATGTGTTTGGACAGAAGGATGTCTTATTTAAAGAGTTATAGCATAAGCAGAATAACCATTATAACGGGGTGGCTACATTGAGAAGGAACATGATATTGCACCACGCAGAGGGTCACTAATATCAAATTCTAAAGCATGAAATCTTCTCTTATCCTCTTCAATGCTATCCACTTCTCATCTATCATAATTCCATCCTTTTATGTGCTTTATTTTTTATTCTGCATTTTTTGCCAGACATTCCACCTCTGCTCCTCTACATGTTACAGCCTTTTCTTTCTCCTCAACTTTTCTTACGTTAACTTCCACACAACACGCCTGTTTATTTTGAGCAAGTCTACATCATTTCAATATTTGTAGAAACAAATGTCTTGACTAAAACAAAAAGATTCTTATTGTTAGATTTCACCATTTCAAACGAAATAATTTATTTTTCTCTTCTGCTTGTTAATGAAAAATGGCTGGGCCTTTCGAATGGTTTAAACCATACTATATTACTTTTATAATAACATATTCTACTTAATCAAAATGTAATTTACATACATAAAACTTTTTTTTATCCACATTTCCTATTTTACTGCTTCTTTAATCCTCTGGACCCTTGCCACCACACCACTCATCTTCTAAATAAACTCTACATCTGTTTTTATTTGCATTGATTTCCTGTGTATGAATCAATTAATAACAGGGCAGCTGGCTTTATGTACTCTATGAGGTGGTACAGGAGTTGCTCAAGAAGATACGAGACATTCACGAGTGACACATAAGACTTTCAACCTGTCATTATTCAACTCATTCATATTAGTTTCCTCAGTATAAAATTAATGTAAAAATCTTCATGCAGTTAGCAAGCTATATTAATTATTAAACGTGTTTGTAGACTAGAATAATCTCTGACTGACTCAAACTCTTACTTCTTGTAATAGAAAATTAAAACATTATACATTGTTTCAACTCATATGAAATTCTTCATTGTTGCTTTGCATATCATTTATATCCCTAATTTAGAACATAACCTTCTTACAGTTAAATAGATTGGTGTATAGTGAAGATTCGCATCGATAACATTGTTAAACATCTTGAAACTCTTCCTTTAGATAAATATTTTTTAAAGCTTTGAGAACATTATATTCCACAGATAATCTAATGTTATACACCAACTATTGGTCTGACTCTTCTCTAATTCGATTGTTGTTTAATAATTTCTTTTCATCGGGAAAATAAATGACCCTTCTTCCGCTCAGGGAGAGATATTTATACCACTGTCTCTGTAATTCTGACCAGTTTCATTAATGTCACCATCTCCTGCTCAGACATGCCCTTTTCACACATGTTTGTGCCGCTCTTGCTGTTCATATAACACATATCTCCCAAGTGACCTTGTTCGAGAGGGACAGTTCCTCTTTGACATCAAAATCCCACTGTCCCTCTTTCTGCACCTGTTGTCCCCCTTTTCATGCAGCTCAGAATATAATCTTGGTAGACTTGTATCAGACTGTTCTACAGCCTTGAAAATCACGATAATCTATACAGAAACAACAAAGTATCCCGCCAATGAAGAGACCTCTGGTGACCTGAAAGCTCATGTACCTTTACCTCGTTTTACTTGTTGACCCAATGTCTATTATATTCTATTCTAATCTAATCATCCAGATTATTTGTAAACTTTATTTTACGTCTATTAAATTCATCATGATTACTGTGGAGTAAAAGTATTTCTGAGTCTTTTTTTGTGGGGGAAATATCTCCCCCACCTTTCCCCTCCAACCCTAATCTCCTTACCTCCACCTTTGTTGGCTCAAGAGAGGGGTTTTCTGGTGGGAGGCAAATGTTAGTTACCCATTAATAGGAAAAACCCCTTTTTGACTATGGCAGTAGTAACTAACAGACCGGCATGTACCTGCACAACATGAGAACTTTCTTTTATAATAGCCAGGGTAAAGATCAGACTACTCCAGACTACAATTCCTTTGGCTAACTGTATATCATGGGAGCTGCAGGCAACAACCAAAAAGTTAGTGTGGTGTAGGCTACCACAAGCACAGTCTATAACTACAATTCCTATGAAGTTCAGTTAGCAATATGGCTGGCTAAATATTATTGCAGACGCAGTCAACAAAAGTTAGCATTTGTACTATAGATGTAGTGTAATCCCCCGACCTCCAAAACCCAATCTACAGTTACTAGCAACTATTCCTATACTAATTGACTAGCAATATTGCTTGCTCAACATCATGTGATGTACAACAAGCATTCCGAGGTATAGTGAGAGGGTAGTGAAAAAGGGACATGAAGGCTTAGGACCAAAATAGGACACTGTAGTTTTGCAGCAGTTGTGGCTAACATATGGCACTTGAAGTGCTGTTATTCAATTTCTCATGATGTTTAATCAACCAAATGGATGGCTGAGAATCATGAGATGTGCATTCAACAGCAGCTGCAGTACATATCCATAATGATATAAAAATGAAGCTTTGGCACTCCAGTTACTTAACATAACTATATTGTAAAAATGTAATCTATTGGGATGATATATTGGAAGGATATGGTGGTCCTCTGGAGGCTGCTCGACATTTGCCCCTGCTATGATAACAATAGTTCTGCCACCACACCTACCGTAGTACTCACCATGTCGGAATGAAAACTGTACTTCTTGCTAAGCAGAAGGAAAGGTCTCAAAGGTTACAAAATGACCTTTCCTGTCTTCATCTTTCTGCATCTGGTAGGAAGACCATTGAACAGTCTAACTTGCCATTGATTGATGAACATTGTGCATCACTACTACAAATTGCTACACTTTCATCAATGTCCATTAACTAATCCCAAAGAACCTTAGAAGATGAAGTACCAAATGTAATCCTAAATTCTGATTTTTTAATAAGATTATTTTTACCTATAAACTAGCTATGATTGCTGCATATCTGATAAATGTTTCAAAAGTGTTAAAGTATTTTGTTGCAGACACACAAATCTTTTCAGACTAGGCTGTTTTATCAAATTTTATTTTGGAAGATCACATTTACCACTTGCTGAAATTCACTTTCGAATATAACTGGGGAAAGTACTTTAGCAGAGCCTTTTCAAATGTCTAAAACTTGTTTCAAAAGATAGCGTGACTTTTAACGACATTTTTTTTTTCTTTTGTCAATTCAAAAAGGTATTCTCAATTAAAGTGCACTTTCTCCCCAGACATTCGCATATATGAATTTTGATTCTACATATAAAATTTTCCTAAACACAAGAACCTGAGAGGTTTATTCGCTGTAGAAGATTGCTTGTTATTTTAAAGTTTATTGTTTGCATTTTAACCAACTTCAAATACAAGTTTAATTTGATCAGATGCCATTGTTATTGCGCATCGGCTGTAGCCAAATTAAAAAAGTTCATGGTAAATTAGGCTAAATCTAAGTTTTTTTTTTTGTTATGTAACAGAATCCTATTTCTCTGTTTTTCCCCTTCAAATGTGTGGCCTGAAACACTTCCCATGCCATGACAACAATTAGCCGATAGAAAAATGTTAATTGCACAAAAAAAAGGTCTGATTTTGGAGAAGGAGATTTCAAAAGCTTACTTAAGCTTTTGACTGCCAAACCAAACTAAATTATTGAGTTTTATAGAAATACTAGTGAAGCTATAGAGGACCATTAAAGAGGCGAGTCCCTGACCTTTACCCTTTGAATATGAGTGGTCAGTGGGCAAGCAAGCCTGGTTTGATGGTGCTTAACCACCATGGCTTTCTAAGTGAGGTTTGGATAGATGCCTTTTTCACATTCAGCCTTGATTTCTTCCAGTCACCCATAGAGTTGTTTGAAATAATCACCATGACAACTGGAATCTATGAGGCCAGGAATAACAGAGATAGAGCAGACACAAGATTAGCATGCAATGAGCAGTACAATAAGTTAGTTATTTAGCATTTAGATAACTGTCTATCCTTCGGAGCAGGCATCAAAGTTGAGCCCAGTTTAGACCAAAAGGATTAATTCCTTCTCCCACATGCTTCATTGAATCTCTCATTACCAAACTTTGTCTGTATTGATGTAAGATTTGATTGAAGATTAGAGCATTTAGCAGATCTTGCTTTTCTGCATGTTTCAGGCCTTTTCAAGCACAGTCCACGGTGCCCAGTGGTCAATACCCTCACTTTTATCCAATGTCTGCTTCATTTAAACTTAATCAACTCCATCAATGAACTGGAATAGGGAAGCGTCCCTGCTGTAGAATGTTGATCTTTTGTGAGATAATTCTCTGCACCTAGTCCCAATCCATTTGTATTAAATCCAAAACTGCAGAAGGATGAGCATGATCTTTTTATATTGTTAATAAATATGATAATCAAAATTCCATTTGTCCCCCTCCCCCCCCCCCAATAAGTGTGATAACGTGATTGCCATCAATAAAAGCTGTGGCATTTTGCATCACCTAGCCGCATGGATTTTTTTTTTCTGACATTGAATATTGTTCATGCCGAAAAAAATGACACATCTTTGGAGAAAAGACTCATATGTCATATCCACAGAGTGAAGCAGACCGATTGGCTGTATGAATTATCTACCTTGTTGCAGTAAATTATTTGCACTGCATCCCTACCAGTCAACAAGTTTCTCAGGTATAGCACAGATCAATCAGAGATGACAGAGCGTGTGTGAAGCTTTTACTGTGTAAATCCGGACCTCTTGTCCTTGCTTTTTGGCTCTGGCATCTGTATATCATTTTTATACTGCTACCAGTAGGGCAATTTCAAAAGTATTTGCAAGGAAAATGTATGTCCCCATCTGTTCCTAGAATCATAAATGTGCCACCTTCAGTGGTTTTCCAATGGTAATCATATCTTTAATGATCAACAAACTTGTGATATATAACTGTTCCCTGAAATGGGGGTTTTGTTTCTTTATTGTGATTGGCTAAAACAAATGGCTTTTCCATATGGTAGGGAGATAAAACATAAGATTAGCAGTACCAATTTCTTTTATTAGTACACAAAGACAACAGTGCATTCAAATTGAGCCTTTCCATAAAACAGCCTTTAATATCGGCGTAATAATACTATGCACAGAGAAGGGAAATATTATTATGCATTATGTGACAAGCCCCAGGAGGTATTTTTCATGTGGAACAATGCTATTTAATTTGACGATCATATGAGTTTTAAGATACAGTAATTAGGCAGGTTTCTTGAGGTGTTATACTTTCTGTGCTTTATCTTTCAATTGTCTGCACGATTTTGCAGAGTGCTTTCTATTAATGCTTAAAAAGGACACAAATGATCACCTACTATTTAAAACTGTAATACTCGTTTGCTTTCTTCTGTTGTTAGAGGATTATGGATTTGAATGTTAAGAGGTTAAGAAATATATTCTTTTCCCAAAGGCAGTAATTGTGCCTCTACTACTGAAAGGGTTAAAAGGTGGGTATATCCCTTACGAAAAAATTACTGCAGTTTTTCTGAAGTAATACTGCAGTTTTTTGGACATGAAAAAACTGCAATACTGCACTTTTACTGCAGTATTACTGCACATTTACTGCAGTTTTACTGCATTTGTACTTCACTGTACTGCAGTTGTACTGCAGTTATTTTTGTACGGAAGTACAATTGCAATAAAGCTGCAGTACATTGAAGTACAATGCAGTATAATTGCAGTAAAAAAAAAAAGCGCAGTAAATGTGCAGTAATAATGCAGTACAGTGAAGTACAAATGCAGTAAAACTGCAGTAAACGTGCAGTAATACTGCAGTAAAAGTGCAGTATTGCAGTTTTTTCATGTCCAAAAAACTGCAGAAAAACTGCAGTAATTTTTTTGTAAGGGACCTGGTTAAAAAAAAAAAGAGGGACATTTTCCTACGTTTATAAGTTTCGGGCGTGATATAATTTAACGTGACAATTACAGGTGCCACAGGACATCTGGGGACTTTGACACGGCCTACTAGGTAACAATACTCACCTTGAGACATTTCCTGAAAGGGTCACTCATTCCTTGCATTGGTATGTGCACATCTGAGTGCTCGTGGCGTGGACAGTGAATTATTCCCAGAGCTTAAAGAAAAAATTGGACAAGATGTTGAACAGCCATCGAAATCTAGTTATTTTGCACAGTCCATATTCAAGTCATAATTTAATGAAATACCCTGGCTGATTTGTGCAAGCAAAAAAAAAACCCTCAGTTTTTTGTCACTCCCTGAATCCGCTGCTATTGTTCTTTATCTGTGCAAAATAAAGCTAAAAGCTTGGAGCCTGTCTCTATATTTTATATTCCTGAAACCGTAATTAACCAATTAATAGTCTGCAACATTTGTATAATTACGTTTGAATATATGTATTAAATCAAATCAGTCTGGGAATTTGAGGCAATTAATGTTTTGAAATTCTGCCAAGCGAAATCATAATTAAAATTTGCTACATTTTTGTTACGTATCCTGGAAAAAAAAATCTCTGTAGTGGGTGGGGAATGCACGGAATACAAGAATCAAATGTTTATTCTATCTGTAGAAATATAACACACGGAACACTTATACGGACATTACAAAAAAGAGTTTCGCTTTAAGATGTTATAGTTTACTGCTGGAAAAACAGCATTTTTATTTCTCCTGGCTTGCTAAATAATGATGTGCCTAGTATTGACTTTCGCTCTTCCAAAGACTACACCTTGATGATGTTGCTAATGTTAAATAATTGATCTCACAACAATGAATCAATATATTCTGTATTTTTCACAAAAAATTAATAATATCAAAATATTATTATTATTTATAATTCCTATTATATAGTTTTAGTCCTATTTTAAAGGAATACGTGCATATTTAACAAGATGCCCATACTTTATATTTATATTCTATTTTTTAAAGCTGGCAATATTCTTTGCATTCATTGCAAAGCAGGAAATGTTGCTTTATAATAATAAAACATCCGTAGCTGTTTAAAGGTCTAATGACTTACCAGGGCCAGCAGTGGAAATAAATAATGCATCTCAATGGGGAAAAAATACAGAAATAAATAATCTTCCTATTACTAGAAGTTAATCAAGGGTTATACTCAAATTGCATTTAGGTTTACTGAGTATTTTAATTTCAAATAATATCTAAGTGTCATTCTATGTCAGGCTCTAATTGATGTAAGATTTTCAGTGGTTAATGGGGAATTGAAGATAATCTCGAGGTTTGTCATTTCACATTACATAGCCATTGAGACTAGTGAGCCAAATGACCTCTCTTCACTTATTTGCTTGTCCATACTTGACATTGTAAGGTTGCACTCCAATCTTTCTTAGGGCTAAAGGCAACTAATTGGACTGACCCATTCCAACTCAATCTTTTATTATTTAATACATACGTTTAATGTAAACATGTAATAGTACATACATGATTTAGTGATTTATTTGACCAATGCATATCATTATTTATATACCGCATAAACCCAAACTATGCTCAAAAGCTGCCAATGAGGGATGCCCGTGTAACAGTGGTTAAGGAACCAAAAAGTGCCATACCTTGTTTCTTTATTCGCATATCTTTGCTTGGAAAGGAACGTTTGCACATTTTGAATACAGAGCAGATATTCTTGAAAGGAAACATAAAAAACAGGAGACCAAATGACAAGTTTGTTAATCGATCAATATTTATAAACATATTCATATGTATACCTGCACTTCTTTTCCCGTGCGAAACATTTGTGTCTCATTTTCACTGTATCCTTTAAACAGATGTTCTCATGTTTAATATGCTTACCATATATGATGTATTTATACTTTTATAGCGATGGCTGTCAGTGTTATTGTTTGATCAGGCTTTTTCATATGCTTTTATTCTGAAAAAAAAAAATAACAGATGAATTCTTAAACTTTATTGAGAATTATATTAGTATGATTTGGAACAGAAGTCAGTGTAATTTAAGATTATTAGTAGTATTTTATGAAATTGCCACTAGATCCTTCACTCAGCCGCCTAGCAGTTAGCATAACCTGAGTGTAACAATTTGTAGTTAAATAAGAGAATATGCAAAATTAATGGGCCAGCTGATTATCTCATCATAGTCTATGCTGTTTGGTATTTTTTTTTCTACTCTAGATAGGTATCTTTGCGACATTGGCTTTCATAATTGTCATTAATCTGTGCAAACTGTTCCCTTGTAAAGTCAACGGTGGTCCTAGCTAAGTGCTGTTTTAATTGAGGTAGACAAATGTGGAAATTCAATGACTTTGCTGTAAATGATTTGCATGGAGGTTCTCATTAGCAATTTTGTTGCAAGCATGATGCCTCTGTTCACACCATGACATGTCATCCTGAGAATCACAGTTATTACCATCAATTTATTTTGACTGCATGTTCATGGTGTATGTAATTATTAAACATACACTGAGTCTATCACTGTTTATCGCAAGCACGCTGATAAGGACTTATTGCACTAATGATCTGCTCCATTTGACAAATTGTCTCTGTGTCCTTCCTCATCCACTCATGCGTAAAGGTGTTATTGCATTAACCGAGTAGCTTTCATAAACCCCCAATTGCACCCATTGGGATAATCAATAAGCTTTAATTATTGCAATCAGCTTCTATTGGTTTTACTTAATTTGACTGGAAAAGCGAAAGCTGGGAGACTAACATCAAATGCTCCGAGAGAAGCAATGTATGGTTATTATCTGGCAGATTCCTGTATGTCTCGTAAATTAGTTTGGGTGCTTTGTTTGCTCGTAGACATTTATAAAGCTCAGGGATGTATAACTCTAGTCCTTGAGGGCTACAAATAGGCCATGTTTTTGGGTGCCCAGCTGGAGCACAGGTATGTCAGTTAAAATGCATGAAATGCCTGGTTTTCATGCAAGGATACACAGAATTTCAGGTCTGTTTGCAAACCTTAAGGACTGGAGTTGTGCAGCCTCAGTTATTGAAATTCAGCTTAGTGGAGTGAAGAGTCCAGTATGGCGTCCTATGGGACTGAAATTTAATGGTACTGAGACAAAATTAAACGGTTGGGCCGCCAGACCAAGCAAGCATCCGAAATAAGAGGATGAACCATGTGAAGCATGAGGTTTGGATCTGAGCACTGAGTAATTTGTTCTTCTAAACTTGTAAACTGGATTGTCTATTCAAAAAATATTCTGTATTGCTGTACAGTTGATAAACAGGAGGTTACAAGTAATATATAACATGACAATTTGACTTACAGAACCAACAGGCTAGGAGGGCCCTGCTCAGGCAATTTTACAATTTTACAATAAACTTCCTTATGCTGACCTGTAAGTCATGATATTTTGGGTGACTTTCCATCCTCTCCACAATGGGCTGATTTTTATGACAATTCTAATGAAGTATTGTTCAGGTAAAAAGGTTCTTTCCTTTCTAAACTTTCTTTTATAGGGTCCCTCTGGATGATTGAGACTGAGATATTCTATTGTTGATCACAAGGTTTTACTAAGGATTTAGTGTAGCTGTCTAAAATTAGAATTGTTCAAAAATAAAACACAATATCTTTATATATCGTGATACTAACTTGTGTTAAGCCATCTTATGCGTCTCTATCTATCTATACACTATACGCATATATTTATATATATATATATATATTTAAATGCTACTGTTCAAAGGATAGGGTCACTTAAAAATTCTTGTTTTTGACAGAAAAGCTAATTTTGTCCATTAAATGGATTAGAAATACAGCATACAGAAATTGTTAATGTTATAAATAACTATTGTAGCTGGAAACAGCTGATTATTAATGTAATATATTGATAGGCGCACAGAGGCCTTTTATCAGCAACCATCGCTCCTGTGTTCTAAAGGCACATTCGTCGAATAGCTAATCCATGTTTAAGTTTAAAAGGTTAATTGATCATTAGAAAACTCTTTTGCAATCGTGTTAGCACAACTAGAAATTCCCTTGTTGTCTATGAAAATAGGAGTTTCCAAAAAAAAGAACCCCCCCAAAATGAACAAATAAAAGCAAAAGGCTCCAAATTTTTGTTTGAATTGCGTGGGCTCCTTCACTTACACTCTCTCACTGTCTCATTCACATTCTCTCACACTCTCTCACACTGAATGTCTCTCAACTATATATATATATATATATATTAAATATATTTTTCTTGAACATTATGTTTTTTCTCTTTTATTGTGATTTGTTAGCATTGGTGAATGTCAGACCCTAACCGTAGGTTGAAAAACATGTAAAGGAACGTTCTAAAAATACGTCTAAAGTGCTGTGCCTTGATGTGTTATCAATATACAGTAGCTTCAATGTGAAAACATAACAAAAGAACGTAAAAAGCTAGAAAAGAAAACACTCTGCAAATCATTATAGGTCTTTTATCTAAGAAAGCTATAATGCAAATGAAAGGATCATGAGACAGAGATGCCTACATGAAGGGTTTGTTCCCAGACGATGTTGAGTTCTACTGAGAAAGCTCTGGTGGATAAGGGGGTTGTGAAAAACTGGCAGACAACAATGGTGGGAGGGAGGTACAGAGTAGATATAAAGATAAGAAGGATCAGTAGATAAGTCAGGCCTCACACTAAGAACCTGTATACAAACATGATGGGAAGGACCTATGAGCTATTTCATTCATTAACAATAACTAAGCAGGGATTAACACAACAGTATTAAGTTCAGAGGGTGTTTTATCAAAGTCCCCCTGATTACTAATGAACAAATTAGTTGATCAAGAAAATCCCACGTTGTGCAATTTGATCTCAGCAGGTCTCTGCCATTGTCACAATTAGACTTAGATAAATGATACCAAAACCAAGGACATTTAAAACCAATGTAGTTATATTGTAAATAATGTTTTTTGTATGTATGTATGTATATATATATATATATATATATATATATATTTATATGTATATATATATATATATATATATATATATATATATATATATATATAGTCTGTACTGAATAATATACACACATATGACCACAATCTATAACATCTGCATTCATATGTCACACACACAAAAAAACTGAAGAAATGCCTGTAAGACATTATTTCACGGAGGAAAGATTTCAATATGGGCAAGTCTAATAATTTTCTCCAATGTTTATTTCTTAAAATGTATCACCCCTGTGTCTCTAGTTTCATTACCAAGATCCCACAGAAGCCACCCTGCAGGATCAATGAGACGTGGGCAGCAAGACAGTTTCCTTGTACTTTATTAAAGTGTAATCAAACATCGGTTAAGTGGAAAATAAATATCCAGATCTAATAAGCTGCTCAGTCAGATCGTGTAAATGCAAATTACAAGCTGGTTCCTATCTCCCCGCCAGGGGATTGAACAAGCCACAGCAATTGCTTTGTCCGCTGCGATTGTAAATCAGCTAAAATAATGGTTGGGTAATGACCAGTTTGCGGTTTCAAGCAGATAGAATGATAACAAACTGTGTGTATCTTACCAGCTTTTCATTTAGCATCTCATCATGGAGCGAGAAGCCCAACTAACAGCTTGGCTGCCTCATTAGCTTGTTGTCTGCAGCTTGTAAATTCACAATGCAGCCAGCAGATTACCTGACAATGTCCCTGAAAGCAAAAAAAGAGACAATTCAATCCGAGCCATCAAATCTGCCATAAGGATGCAGTTACATTGATCTATGCCTTGGAATTGCAAGGAAATTATAACAATAGGTGCAGCTCAAAGAATGGAGTGTATACACACTCACACACGTAAAAAACATACCAGAATATACAGGGCTCTACTGTATTCCATGACACATCTCGGTATTACAATCAATGCCCCAAAACTATACGTTTAAATGCCTTTAAAAACGCTATTTCAATATATATGCATAATAAAAGCAAAAATAGATGAAAACACAAACAAAATAAACAGTACATGCTGTATACTTGCTTCTTTGCAATATAACAGTGTAAATGTGTTATTATATGCATGTTTTATTAAAATACATCTGAATAGTATATGGAGAATGTGTTCTGTGTATATGTAACTATATGTATATAGAAATATATATATATATATGTAAAGATATGTAAGAAAATATTATTGTGTGCATGCGATACAAACACAGGCTAGTAGGAACTGCAGACACCTTAAATCTTGTTTTTACTGATGTTGATTTAGCTGCTAATTGGTGACAGATATTGTCAAATAGGTGGCAGCTTCAGGACTTCAGCAGCTTCCGTCTCCGAAGGTGTGAAAAAATCTTTCAAGGCATGAACTACAGCATTAAAAATGATAGCTTAGTACGTTTCCTTCACATATTTATTGCTGTCATTAAAGGAAAAGATAAATTAAGAAGCATGGAAGGCAAATAAAATGTGTAACACTAGGATATATATTACACCTTGTGTGATTTTGTTTTTTTATTTAGGGGTTTTTGCATTGTGTGTATTTGTGTAACGTTCTCGCTTACAGAGTATAATTGAACGCAGTAGCACTCAACCTATTTAAATAGAGAGACAGATAAAGGCTTACTTGGGATCTCTGGGGGAAGCTCCAGAACCCTGCTTTGACTTTTTCTTTTCTCAAGAGTATAAAATGAACAGTAATTAGGCTTTGATACTCTGGTAAATGAACAGTAATTAGAATCTGCTACCTCAAGTCCTTAACTCCACTCCTCATAGAATATTCACATCATTATTGAACATTTAGAAAAGGCAGCCTCTACTTGCGCAAACATGGTTTGCCATATCCCACAGATGGTAGAGAGGAAGAAGAGAGACTATTCATTGGAGCCTCTGGGCCCACAGAGGGGATTTTCTGGTTATTAGAACCCTACTAGATCAGGGCCAATTATAAAGAAAACTGTCAGTCAAGAGAAAATTGCTACATGATTAGTGAAAAGGACAAAATCAGGTGAAAGTGTGAATCATTCAGGCAGCTTTGATTTGCTAATCAGGGTAAGGAAAAGAACAAGGGACTCCACAGCTGTATCCCTGGTTTACTCTTTTCATTTTACGATGACCTTCTAAGCAGTTACTGATATAATCTCTGGAAAAGAGAAAAAAAAAAGAGAGAGAGAGATAAAGACAGAGAGGGGAGAGAGGTATAGAAAACAGCAGCTTTTTATAAGATACAGCTCCCAGTGTGTTAAGGAGGTCAGACAGTGTAAATGAGACGGAGGGACCCTGTAACAATGACGGCAACATGAATAATCAAAGTTTAGGGCTCTGTAGTTACAAGGGCAAGAGATTCCTTATTATGTTAAAAGTTTTTAATAGACTTATTCCCCGTGTATGTATGTATGTATATATATATATATATATATCTTTATATATATATACACTTTATTTTGATACAGTGACTTATGTTAAATGGACAAAGGCTTTTTTTTTTAATTCCGTGTCCTTCCAACAGCTAATTTGTAGGTAATCCTGATCTATTTGACAGTGCAGGGTGTGGTAGAACCTTTTGTCAAGACTGAGTAAGCCTGTGGTTCTTACACTTGAGAAAAGACAGGTATAGCATCATAGACATCTAATGAACAGCGTACAGAAGAGCTTTTGACAGCTTTCACAGGTGATGTATTGGGCCCATGCTAATTCTGTACCGAGGCATTGATGGATCCCAAAATCTTGACCATATATCCCATTAGCCTCTGTCTGTGACAGCGGAAGAAGGATATTAAAAATCAGTAAAAGAGCACAAATGAAACTGACTGAAAGGTGAAAAATAGTCATTGGAAACTGACAAGTTATCAAAAAATATGCCTGATATATTTCTTTTTTTTATTCGGATATGTCTTACCGGTTACACCAAGCAATAAAATGAATAAACATTTATGCTCTATAGAAATACATTACTTTTGAGGTATTCTTGCTTGTTACAAAATTCGAATGAGTTCAAATGTTCTGTAATCTTTCCTAAATTAATTTTGGTGCGTTTAAAAAAAGATATTTTTTTCCATAAATGTTTCTGACACTTTAAAGTCGCTGAAGAAGATCTACGTAAAGGGAGAAGTAGGTGCTAAGTCATTATTATTTTTGCCCTTTTTTCACCAATTTCAAGAGATAATGATGAACAGTTAAGATCAATAAAAGTGGGTAGGTCTTTTTGATGTATTTTTACAAATGCCGTAGTTTTGTAAAAATGATATATAATATTATAACAGTGTTCTATCAACAGTGAATATAGACTTTTATTGTGTCATTGTTGGGGAGGTGTCCTCAGTTTTGCACTATACTCAGTATAGTATTCCTTGCTTTCAAAGTTTAAAGACAATATGTATGATTTTTCTTGTGGGTACTGAAGCTCTATATTTATTTATTATAACAAATAAAGTACAAGGTGATTAAACAAAGGATCCAGGTGTATGAATATTACATTAGGAATATTTTATCTTGTGTAAATTAGGCTAACAATTTTTTGACATACCATCCTTAAAAATAAATGACCTACTCTTTGGACAAATAGGCTTTCCTGTTGGAAGCAACAAAACAAAAGTCAGGCTAGTAGCCGCAGTTCATAGTTGACAAATCGAGTTGCATGGTTCTTGGAAATGGAGAGGTTATCTTGACAGACACCAAGTACAATTATCACGCGATGATGAAAGAGCTTCCAGGAGTATGCATTGCACAGTTAATTACTGTCCTTTTTCTACTGGCTTTTAATGCGAAGAAAAACATGCAATGACAAGTGGGGAAAAGAGCAAGTACTAAATTACTGTCTGAAAAATAAACGGAGAAGCACACTGCAGTGGGATGATTTACAGGGGCAATTAGTCAACACCCCAAGGAGCTGCTGAGGACAGCATAGCTGCAAGATTGTCCCAAAATAGAGGGTGCTTCACACCTTTCACACAACTTTCTCAAAATGAAGGACCCATAGGCAGCTGGTTGAGCTAATAAGTGATGCAAGGTTCTGTGTGTGGGGCAAAAAAACAAAAACATTAACAAGCTTTTGAGGCTCATTGTTGTGAAGTGGTTTACAGAAGTAGATGATTGCCTGAAAAGCACCCATACGATTAACACCAGAAAAACAAATTTGTAACTGTACATTATTTGTTTTAAACACTATGTTAACAGCATCACCTCTAAGTCTCCTTGCACCCTGTGCAAATCCTTTGTGGAATCCATGCTCATTCTATAATATAAACACAAGCTAAGCTCGGCACACTCAGAGATAGACATTACGGATACATCTCTCCACACAATAAAACTAGAAAAGGTAAAATTATACACAGGGCAAGGTAGGGTGGTCTTTGTTCTAATGACTAGTTGAAATGGTCAAACAAGGCCCAGGTCATGAGTTAACAAGGTTAAGCTGATCAAATTGAATATTTGGTACCTACTCCCAGGTGATTCACACACAAGTTAAAATGGAGGCTATGGAAGTCCTTCCTTTCTTCAGACCGCTTTAACACACTGGTACCCCCTCACACAACTTGGTGTTATTCACATAAATTGATATATTGCATATGCTTGACAGGCGCATAGTCGAATGTGCCACAGGATAACCGTACCCACAAACCAACACACACACCTTTATTAAGTGTAAATAAAATTTCCACAGCTTTATTAACAATTTACAATATATTGTATATGTATATATATTTGTCCCGGAGATCGGTCTCCCTGCCTGGTCAAGCTTAAGTACATTGGAGTACAACAGATCCTCACAGACGGTAAAAATAGTAGCTTTTCCTCTTCTAACCTTAGAGTTTGATCTTTCAATAGCTCAGAGTTAAACATTTTTTGCAGGAGTTTTTGCATAGAGGGGATATTACGATTTGGAATAAAATTACAAAAACTTTTTATCACAAAAGAGTATTAAAGGCTGCATCCAAGGCAACAGACTTAGTACATAGTGTTGAAGATCAAGGAAAACATGCCCAACTAAAAGCTTGGGAGAAGGATCTGGGAGGACAAATAGAACTAGAGGAGTGGAACAGGGTCTGGTATAGGACTCTTAGACAGGTATATTGTGTAAATCTGACAGAAAATCACTTCAAAGTAATTAATAGGTGGTATCTAGTTCCTTCCAGAATCTCCGATATGTTCCCTTCTATTTCACCCCTCTGCTGGAGATGTGGTATGAAAAAGGGAATCTATTTGCATATTTGATTAAGAAATCCGTTACTAAGCCTTTCAACTTCATCAAAAAATGTATCTGGTGTTAAGTTAAACAGGACACCAGAAGTAGCACTACTACATTTGGACTGCCCCCCCCTCTAAGGAAGGAATAACTCTGTCTAACTACTCACTGCTTTGTGGCACTTAAAGTTATAATAGCTCGTAAATTGGAAAAAAAAAATACACTGCCTTGGGAGCAAGTTAAGAATCAGATTTTCATACAAATTAGAATGGAGAGATGCCTGAGTTGGTCTTTTCTTAACTCCCCAAAACAATTTAGCATTTGGAACAAGTGGGCATAGAAAGTTGACCATTTATCTCATTTGGGCCCTGCTCTATAAAGCAATAGTGTTGAGAGCAATGCTGTGGCGTTCCCTCCTTCCCCTCCCGCATTCCCTCTGGTCTTTTTTTTCTCTTGTGAAATTGTATGTTGTTTACATATGCTGTATGAAACTGATGATACTATAGCGATATGGAATATACGTGTCTTTGTGTTTTTACAATTCTTCTATTTGATAAAATTAATAAAGAATATTTGAAAGTATATGGTAGGCAGGTCTTTTTTTATTATAATTATTATTTTTGTAAGTTAAAACTGTTAGTGTCCTTCCAGCATTAATACAAACTTAACCCTCCATTCCAATGGGCACCGGATAGGAGACAACAATACACTCTGCGCCTCCCATAAGATTATTTATTATATTTGACCTCCAATCACACTGGGCACACAATGAGGGTTTATAGCTGGGCTCTGAACTTCCCCAAGGTTTTCTGTTGAACTATTTCCACCACACCAGACATTCGATGGAGGAAAGAGGACCTATCATCATCACCCCCTGATTGGTTGTGAGGGTGTCTGGGGACCTATGTTTTTTTATATTTTTACTGCATAGGAGAGTGAATGAGAGTATGAGAGAGTCAATGAGGGTGTGCGAGTGAACATTTTGAGCTTTTTGTTTTCATCTGATTTGTCTGGCCTCGTTATTGTGGCTTTGTAGGAATCACCAAACTTATGAAATTCGGTAAATTTGCAATTCATATTAAACCAAACGCACAAGTCTAATAGACAAAAAAAAGTTAGTAGAATGAGAAAAAATAATAACAGCAATGAACAATGTTTTATCCCCTCAAATATAGAAAACATGTTTGTGCAAAAATTATTTATTTCCCTTAAAATCTATATTTGCATACATTACCATTATAGTAATTTATTTTAGCATAGCCATCTGGATACAAAAGAGGCAGCACACATAAGGTAACTTCTAAGGTTTTTCCCAGTGTGAAAACAGGAAAGGTAATTTTTCTTATACAGTCTAGAGGGTTGTTACTTTTCCATTTCTACAAATAAATTCAATGTATCATGAACACATTTAATTATAAGTGGGAGTTGTGCACCGAAACCTTAAGTATAATTAAACTTAAAATACAGACTCTTCTCTGTAATGCACTGAGGGTAATGCTGGGATTTGAACTTTGGAGACTGAACTACTAACTTGGTTCTCACTATGTCAACCCTCATGGCATTGTCATCCACACAATGTCTATAAATCACTTTGAAGCCTGGATGGTTCTCCTGTACCCACCACCCCACAATTCCTGGTCGAGTAACAAGGAGTAACAGAGAACTATTTTTGAAGTACGGTAGTTGGAATGCCAATTCAATTAAGGAATAATTTACGTTGAAAATATCTGCTTATGAAGTACATTAAGAAATGTTGTTGATATCAGGCAGGAACATTAACCGGCGTACACAAAATGGGGGAAAAGAAGACCACGGGTTATTTATAAAGAGCAATTCAGATTTTTTTGAGCTTTGAGGATAAGACCACTTTTAAGACTTTATAAATAACCCCTTTTTAATTTATGGGTAAATAACCCCAATTTCCTACATCCCATACATTTTATTTTGTACATTCTGAAGCGTTTATTCACTATTTACGATTACTTTGCACAAGGTTTTCTTGCTGTTACAACAGAGTGGAGGACACAACATTTGGGCCTCTTAAATTTTAACCATGCTCAAAGCTCTACAAAGCTTTTTTTGAACTTTCATTACACTTTTTACTGATCTGCCATTGGGGAAAAAACAAACATGTTTTTTTTTAAAATGCTGATTAAAAGTAGTGGCTTACAACGGTTTAGGTGGCACACCGAAGCACGCGACTACATTTGCCTCCACCCCATAAAAATACAATAATATTGTTGTAGGTCAGTCATGTGCAAAAAGACAACAATGCAAACCGTGGAAAATTGGCCAGAAGGCTCATACTGTTTGGCTCTTGGGATCACATCAAAAAATGGTCCCCAGTCTGCCCCAGTGTCGTTATTTGCATTATTGGAAAATAATATTTCAAAAATGCCTTTTTTAACTATAATCCTGAATGAGGATGAGAGTTGGCAGCTGGACAGCTAGCCTTGTTCTACAATAGCTATGTTATATGTCTCTATATATTCTGAGAAACGTCCCCTGGCTTTGCGAGAAAAAGAAACAATTTAACGGATGCAAATTTTAAATATTCTTCAAGTATACAAGCACACAATTGAAAGTATTGCAGAAGGCCATTTGTACCAAGGGTACAAGGCACACATTAATGATACAGGAGATATTCACCTGAACCTTGAACCTGGCTACTTTGCTTTTCACACTTTCACGTTTGAAATGGATTGCCAATAGCGCTATTTGGGGGAAAAATGTATAAAGATTCCACATACGAACCAAATTCTTTTTACGGTGAATAATAGGATCCAGGTTATCTAGAAGATAAGGGCCAAAAGTATACATATATTGTCTGAAATCATGTAAGATGAAATGTGAAGCGTACACTTGGGAGCAATTTCACCAGCACAGTTTGTAAATGAAATTTTACCCTCTATAAAGTACAACTTTGTCATTTTGTTCATGACAGGTCTGCTTTATGGGATTCCAGATGTGGGGCGCCTTTCACAAACACTGGCCATAGATCCTATATAAACATTATATAGGATCTATATTAAAACATCTTATTTAAAGTATTAAACATTAAAACATCTTATTAAAAGTATTCAAAAATGGCAATGATGTACCTACCTATCTATCCATCTATCGTGAATGCAGTACATGAAATTAATAAATAGTAAATATGTGTATATATATATATATATATATATATATATATATATATATATATATAATGATACAATGCTTGGCTTGTACTGCCAGATTTTTTTTTTAAAAAACTGAGAAACTGAAATCCGGCTTGTTAATTATTATTATTATCTAGCATCAATTCTCACAAATTAAATGATATATATAAGCCTAGGTTGAGATCACTCTCAGACATCAATTAAGTTTATAAAAAAAAAACCACGTCCTTGAGGGAATAGTCAGAAATACACAACCTTCCTAGCATGAATATTAAATATGCAGACCGTAGTTGTTTTGTTAAAGCTTTTAAACGTGACATATTAAAGGAATAACAATGGGTGATAAGAGAATTCTTCCTTCCTATTGTGCTGCGGATTGACTTGAACTAGCAAAGTTTCTTTTTTCGTGCAAAGGATAGGAGGCAAATATATAGGCTCATGAATCAATCTAGATAATGGGGAAACCTGAACGCAATAAATAATACAGTAACAAACCTCAACTAATGAGCTGTTGCTAAGGTACATTTCACAGCCTCATCCTCTATATAAAAAGTCACTAATAATCCCTTGGTGTAATCAGATGATAAAGCTTTGCCATAAGGCAACACCTGTGCAATTAAAACCGCAGATTCTTTTGCACGTTTCATTAATTTCAAGGTTTTATAAAGACAATGACTACACTAATAATCTAGTCTACTTGACTCCATGTCTGCTGGAAACAGGGTGTCTAATTAGGTAAAGGTAATTAATTAGTGGTAAATGGAAGTAATCAGGCTCAGTTAACATTCATTCTTTGATTAAAGATTTTTTTGGGACATCAGACATATTAAGACATTTTATTCATCAATAGTTTAATTGGAGTAACTTTTATAAAATTGTGTTTTTGGTATCTATAACTGCTGGTAATCTATAATCTATAATTGGTAATTATTTTGTCAAAGTAAATAATGTAATTTGCATATTACCCTATATGTTACACTATACCCTCTGGTCTACTTACTAAAATGTTAATGGTTTAGTTATATAGCAAACTGCTTATATGTTACTATGACTGTAATTTGAAGAGCCTTAGACAAAACATTTAAAGAAAACTAAAAATAAGGTTTAAAGTGCCTCCCTTTTTCATCCTGTGTGGTGGGGTGAGCTTTACTACAGTAAAACCACAGGGTTATTTTATTATTAACCCCACACCCCCGATCATCTCCCTGGACAAGGGGTGAGGCATGGATAGACTCGGTGCCTCACATAGGTTTTTCTTCTTTATTATTTAACCTTCACATCCTACAACCTCTCATTTATTGTATTACCCGACGACACCTTAAAATATTTTTTTGTTTTAATTTGTAAAAGGAGATGAGACAGGTAGGTTAAGAGAAAAGAAGAGAAGAAAGGAAGACACAAAGAAAGAAGGAAATAAAGAAAGAAATACAGAAATACAGAACAGAACAAAATTAAGTGAGACACACAGTTCTACGCACACACTCACTCACTAAGACACTGACACTAACACACACCCCTTCCAGACACTAACTCATACAGACACACACACGGACTCACACTAACATAAACTCACACATACCCACACACTCAAACACCAACACTCTCACTTACCCGGCGTGAAGCTTCAGCCTGTCTTCCATGCAGCTCGCACATTAGAACTCTGTTATTCTATTGTTTGCCAGAAGGCAGTCAGCATTTGTGTAAACAATTGTGCTAAGCTAACAAAGCTAGAACACATACGCATGACTAACATGTCGCTGTCTGAAAACATAATACAGTAACATGATATATATTTATATATAAAATATATTTAATGTGATACTGGTAATAAAAAGAGCTGCGAGTTCCCTTTCTAAAGTATCCATGTTTCACTGGGTAAAATACTGTAGCCACTTCTACCTGTACATTTGTTTGTGGTTTACTGTCACTCTTTCTCTGCACCCTCATGTTGTGCCACACATTACAGAACAAAGGCATCCTCAAATCATTTTCTTTCTTATCCACATGCCCTCACCTAAACCTCCCAAAGTATATTCTCTTGCACTCACATGTACTTGCAAGCAGTTCTTATATTTGTGATTATTTGATTTGCTTTGCAAGTACTAGCACACAATGACATATAGATTCTGTCGAGTTTGGCCAGTCAAGTTAACCATTAACTTACCTGACTGCTCAACTTTTTAGTGAATAGACCCCAACATAAGATTAAACAATTAGCTTGATTGTACCTGCAGGGCACAGTAAAGTAAGAGACAGCGACACAATCATTATATCTCGAAAACATTGAAGCAAACGATCACACATCTCTAATATGCAGCGATGGAAGTGGGGATTATATATTGGACTATTAAAGACATTTTCCCTGTCTAGCCACACTTGCATAAACATGTAAGCATTGCTTCCTCTGAATTGTTCCTCAGAATTATATTAAATATTGTGTTAGATTGGTGTGTAATATACTAAATACGGCTTTATGGTAAAAAGGAACAATTTTCCACCCATTAAAAAATATCTTAGACTGCTGCCTTAAAAACAGTTTGAGCTGTTCATATTATCATGGGACTCAACAAATACTTCTTTGTATGTCTTAACAGCATTTGACACAAATGTGAGCCAAAAGAACAATGGATTAGCAAGTAAACCTTTTACATAGCACCGTCATTTAATTATTTAAGTTTTTTCTTTACATACATTAAATGGAGGCAGGAAAAGATAATAACAGAAAATAATAACTCAATGACGTTGCAGGCGTATAAAATAAAGCTAATCAACTGTAGTTCTAGTTCAGAGAAGTTCTATAAAATCAAGCTCATTTATTTGTCTTATGAATCAGCTAATTAATGATTAAAAAACCGATCCATGCATTCCAGTCACCTTTTCACGTTTTCAGAATAGATAATATCCTTCTGAAAAGTTGAAAAGCAAAAAGGGCCGGAATTATAGTCCAATGAAATCCATATACCTACATAAATCTATTTGGGAAAGTAGTACACCATTTCTCCTCCCCTGCTACCTATCTGTAAAAGTAAAAAAGCAGTTCTCAACGGTAAATTGGAAGGGCCGATTTGTTCTTTTCTTACATCACTGTTTATATATCTATACACATCACAACAGATAACTAGGTCCATTACGATTTCCAACGGTATACTTACTAGTGCCGAATAGTATCCCATGGCTCCCTAAATGACAATTCGTATATGAACACATTCTAAAAAAAAACAAAGGTTAAAAGAATAAAATATTTAAAAATAAAAAGCTCTGTGGATAGTGAGTAGAAAATTGGTTGGGTACATGGAAAATGGACAACGGCAGAGCCACCATTACATCATATTCACTTCCTTCCAGAAGAGCAAAACATGTTTTGTACAGTTCTCAGCCTAATCTGGAATCCAGAAATGTTGGATTTATCTTTGGATCGACACAGTTCCCTAGCAAATCTTAGTAAAAGAATAGTGGAAGGTCACACAGGGCTTTTGTGATATGTCAATTTCTATGCCCTATTCAATTAGATTACAAAGAAACTCTATCTGGTTTATCAAAATAGCAATGTTGTCATAATCCTGTCTAAACAAAAAAAAGCAACGGCAAACTGATGTCTGTTTTGTACCAGTTATTTTTAATTCTACTTAATGCTCCCAAGAAATAGCTTGTGAAAAAAGCTCTTTGAGTAAGAAAAAAAAAATCCTGTTTGTGGACCTCAACAGACAAGGGATTTAATTAGTTCTATTTCCCCTTCTCTTCCAAACATGTTTAATTTCAAACAGAAAGCATTCCCTTGATTTTGTTTCACAGAGCACTCAAAGTCCTTACAGTCACTGACTATAATACTGATTATAATCCACTGGATTGTCAGAAACTGCAGTCTTGATCTATGACCTCAGCGGTCATGCCAGGAATTGAACTTCTCTTATACAGAACAGCGGAGGGTCTTGCACAGTGTCTTTTAGTACATGGCAAGTCAGCATGTTAACTGCTGTGAGGTCTCGCTGTGTTTTTATTCATGTTTTGAATCCTCTAGTAGAAAAAGATTCTGTAATATATCAACTTCTCAGTAGATGGTTTGGAACCACTTCTTTAGACTTCTAACACATTTTAACTAACTTTTCATCATTTTGGTCATCGTTTTAATACTCTCGAGATAAAAATTGACATCTTCTGTGTGTGTATATTTGTCACACTGTTTTAGATCATCCAACTAATTTTAATATTAGACAAAGGTAACACAGATTTTTAAATGATGATTTCATATATAAAAGGAAAAAGCTCTACCTGGCCCTATCTGAAAAATGTAATTGCCTCCTTTGTTAAAACAACCAATTAACCAAATTTATTTGATAATTGGGTTCAATTTCACTAGACACACTCAGACATGTTACTGCCAGCTCTGTTGAATCTAAATATCAATTAAATAGAACATGTCTTGCAAATTGACGTAGGCTAAAAGGTCTCAAAATGCAGCACGTGATGCCGCAATCCAAAGAAATTAATGACAAACACAGCCACTTACATAATTCAGCCTGGAAAGGGTTAAAAGCATTTTTTTTCTTCGGCGCTGGGACTAAAGCCAACCACAGTCAGAGCCATTATCTACAAATGGACAAAAATTGCAACAGTGGTGATCCTTCCCAGGAGAGCCTGACCTAAATTCCTCTGATAGACTCATCCAGGAAGTTACAAAACAACTCAGACTAACATCTAAAGAACTGCAGGCCTCACTTGCCTCAGTTAAGGTCAGCGTTCACAATTCCAGAATAGACAGCATAGACATAAAAACATAGAATGAGTCGGCAGGTAAGAACCATTTGGCCCATCCAGTCTTTAAAGGCGAGATGAACATATTATTTCCCTCACACCTTTGACCTAAAGCTCAAGTGCAGTTTGGTTATGCAGCAGGACAATGATATGAATCACACAGGTAAGTCCACCAATGAACAGAAGAAACTCCTGACTTAAATCCTATTGATGCTGTGGCTTGTGGCTTGTGGCATTTGCAAGCCAGCTCGTAGCAGGTCAAAAAGGTAAAATCTTTATGGCACAACTTTGTTGCTCTTGATTCTTTGAAAAGGGTAACATTGAGGTCTGTCCTTGATAATGCATATTCATATCAGGGAGACAAAATGTTCATCTCTCTTTTATAATCCCTCTTTAGTGATGTCCACAAGATGACTTTGCGTGATTTCTTTTGGTTAATAAGATGTAGTCACCTTGAAAAGCATATAATTCATACAAACCTACCTAATAAATAATAAAATAATAAATACAGTTTGCAACATTGTATTCAAAAATGTATTACTTGTTATTACAGTCTCTGTTTTTCCTGTAAAATCTGTACTTTTACAATAAAAAATATGTTTTTACATTTAAATATATTTTTCCAAACAAAATGAAAAATCTTCTTAAAAGCTCAAGTTCAGACAGATCTGCCAAGGTCTAAGAAGGAGAACACTGGTCATTTTTTTGTCTAAGTAGAACAACACCTTTAATTAGGTGATATATGTTTGTGTTTTCTACCAGGCAGTTGGGTGTGCATCCTACATTATATTTTCTGAAAGATAATTAAGTTTACATTTGTGTGATAGAAACTTGATGCCCATATGGTACACCGGTTATTTTTTATACCATGACATTTTCTTTGGTATTTTTTAAATATATCTTTTTTTTTTAAACTATATATTTTAATGGATTGTTACATTGCTCAAATGTCATATTAGTTCATAATAGCTAAGGCATTAAAGTTATGTTATATGTCCTAAAATTTTATTATTTTATAATTAACCAAGCAGGCGTTGTTTTATCTTTCCAGTTGAAGGGTTTGTTTTACACAAGAGACACCATTCTGTCAGACCACATTTCTTTCCCTTGGTACAGATTATTACCACACAAGCAATTGTGCTGTCATAGGTCTTGTTCGTATAGAATATGTTTATCTGTGCTGTGCACTTGAGAGACAGAGTCAAAGAGGTATAATTTGTGAACAGCTGATATGGCTCAGCTAAATACAGGCTTTACTTGTATGTCTTGGTGATAGAACGTGATGTTTATTTTATTTGCTTTGAGTTATAGATATAGCTTATTGTGAGAGTAAGGTTATTTCTTATTTGTTTCAAACCTCTATCAGTCCTTGCTCCAATCCCATAGCTTTATGTCTATTCCATTTCTGTTTAAATTCCCTCATTGTATTAGCCTCCATCACTTCTGCTGGGAAACTGTTCTATTTACCTACTATCCTCTCAGGAAAGTAGAACCTTGCATTACCTCTAAGCCTCTGGTCCTCTAGTTTTAGACTACGATCTCTTGTTCTAACAGCTTGCTTCCTGAACTTTGTTAAATCCCTCTAAGTCTTTAAATGTTTCTATTGCATCCCCCTCTCTATTCTTTTCCCCACGCTATACATATTAAGATCCCTTATATTTCCTGATAACTTCTATCTTGTAAACCACTTACTGTTTCTGTAGCTCTCCTCTGAACTCTCTCTCCAATGTTTCAATAGCCTTCTGAAGATGGGGTCTCCAGTATTGTACACAATACTCTGGATGAGGCCTGACCAAAGATCCGTAAAGGGTCAGAACCAGATCCTTCTTCCTGCTACTAATGAGTCTGGATATACAACATTAAAGTCATTTGCCATTTATCTTGTTCCACCTGGAAGGTTTACCTGTTTGAAGACCTTTGTATAATGTGCAAAAAGACATACCTTACAATTAACACCTTCTTTAAGATCACTAATAAAAATATCAAAAAGTACATATCCTAATATTAATGCCCATTAATAACAAGTCCTTCCTCTAAATATACACCATTAACTACATCCTTCTGCCTCCTGTCACTCAATCATTGCTTATCCATTCAACTATTTTGACATCTAAGCCCAAAGACTGCAATCTATTTATATTCATGCTGTTTCTGATCATGCAAACCATTTACTTCCAGATCTATAACAATCCTATGCTTTCGCATGGTTTCCATTAATTCCATTAAAACTTGCTGGTCTGTAGTTGGCCAAGTCTCCCCTGCTACCTTTTTTTGTGAAGTGGTACTACAGTTGCCAACTTCCAGTCTTTTGGAACTGCTCCTGCCAATAGTGACTGGTTAAATAAGTCTGTCAACAGTTTTGCTAGGACACTTTGAAGCTCTTTTAATAACTTTGGGTGTATCCCATTGGGTCCCATGAATTTGTCTGTTTTTACTTTGGAGAGTTTAAGTAGAACTTCTTCCACTATAAACACCCCTGTTTTAAATGTCACTCTGAACAAGGGTCACTTACATTCATCTTCCTCTGTAAAAACAGTGTTTATTTAAGTAGTCACCTAGATCTTCATCCTCGTTTATAAAATTCCCCTTGCTTGTCTTTAATTAAATATAATAATGTCACTAAATGATTTGGTTGAAAGTTATCTATGCATGTAGTATAGACTCGTATCAGGCCAACTCCATTGTTGCCATGTTGTGCCACTGTAAAGAAGCTGCAAGGTAAAGTGTAGTTTTTTTGTTAGTTCCAAAAAAGGGGGTTAATATTTTGCCAGTATACTATAACCCCCACAAAATGACACCAAACATTGTCATGGCAGTACTTACACTGAAGACCTAGACATTTCCCTTCCATCCCAATGAAGACAGTTGACCACCAAATGGGCAGAATTAGTTAACACTAATTTTCATTGTAATGCCATTTTAGATTAATTCTTTACTAGCTTATTCTTAATTTTATTTTGTTATTTTAATTACTTAACCCCTTCATCCTATATGACAGTGGATGAAGTGAGGGAGAGAGGCATGGGAGAGTGCCTCCCAAAACGTTAAGCCTGCTTTAAAATCCCCCAATTCTACTGTACAAAAGATTGATCTAACTATCACTATGCCAGTAGGAAATGGTGAATATGCCACACAGTATTTAGAATATAGAAAGGTGATTCTTTCTTTATTATCTACTGTTTTTTCCTACTAATCCCAACCAAGTAGAAAAGGGGCATATCACATTTTGTTTTATTTGCTGCATTTTCTCTTAGTTGTGTTCTTCCCATTTGTATATTTATATTACCGTATTTTCCCAAATATAGGCCGCACTTTCCCCCCCCACTTTAAGCCTTTAAAGTGGGGGTATGGTCTATATTCGGGGTTTAGCGCAGGAATGCGCAGTTCTTATTGCCCGACGCTCGGGACATGCAGTTCCGGGCGCCAGGCAGGCAACAGGGTTAGGATACAGATCCCCGCAGCGCTGCAGGGGACCTGCATCCTACTTTCCGATACGCTGAGACAGCCTCCCCTGCCAGCACTTTCCACGGAGGGAGTGCCGACGCGGGAGATTGTCTAAATAATAATCTGCCCATCATATTGAACTGCTTAGAAGAGGCTGTTTTTTTCTGCTGATGTCACTGTAGTTTTTTAGAGAAGTTGCAATCCATTACTGCAAACTTGGGTTTAGACAGGTAGTAAAAAAAAAAAAACATGCAACAACCGTCAACAACAATTAAGATTTAGATGGGTCATTTAACCCCAACTGAATCTAGGGCAAACACACATTTCTACAATTTTTTGTGTCACAGTACTAAATCTAACATCCTAAATGTCCCTTAAATAAAATTCATGCTTACATTTTATTTTTAAAGTCAATTTTCCCTGCGGGGAGTTAAGCGTGAATAAAAGAAATATACATTTGAAAAGACACAGTTCAGCACTGGATCACATCCCTATGTGGTGTCTACAGGTCCCTAAGGCAGCAATAAATAATTAAAAACTCTACTAAAGATGTTTAGAGAAGATACCTAAGATGACTTCTTTTTTAAAGGTGCTTGTGCAGCCTTTAAATGGAAAGTCTATGTCAGTGTTTTTTAAGCTATCTTTTCAGTAAATAGTCATCCCTATGCCACGATTTCTCCTGAGGTTTCCTCCTACCTTCACTCGAAAATATTTTATGACCATTTAGTCTATTCCAAGTTATAGATGACCTATTCAAGTCAAAAGAGAATGCAACCAGTGGTCATAATCTGCTGTCATTAGGTGCAGACAGGATGACCACATAGCTTAAAGTAATATAGTCTTGCCTATCCATGGGTGGATCACCAATGAGAATCCAATCTCAACATAATTAAGATAAGTAGATCAAAGTATTTTATAATTTGCCAGGGTTGTGAAGTAAGCCTAAACAATTATTTAAAACAAAGGGCCTCATAAGAAATACCAGCTGATTCTAAGATAATAGCATGAAAATCAATATATTTACAAATTAAAAAGACATCATCTAAACTACATGGTAAAGACATTTTAGAAAAGTCCTGTAGTCAACAAATGTAGTAGAGATTTTCAACTGAGACAAACTTAATAACTAGTCATGGGAGGATGGTATGCTCAAAAGCATCTACTGTTTAAAGGCATTCACTTATTTGTGCCTTCACACAGGAAAAATCTCAATGAAAATATCACATCATCCCTTCAATAAGCTCAGTACAGACCCAAAATTCAAGACAAATTTCTCCACACAAGAACTAACAATTCCAGAAGTATGATTCAGCTTCTCCTGGGCCTCGTCAGTGAGATACAATTAGAGTCTCTCACACCAAAGAACAGGTTCTCGTCTGGATTACCATTCATCCTCAGTGAAAGCCTGTAAGACCGTTGAAGTGAGCAAAGAAATGGGCAGGAGGTATGACCAAGAATGAACAAAACACACCAGTTTAGCCTATTTGATGGTGATGCAGCATTTGTTGAAACAGCATTTATAGTACTATTAAACACCTTTCCATAAATTATTATTTAATCATGGAAAATTTTTGCCAGGGACATTACATGTGCATATGTGTATATATATATATATCTGGGGATGTATGTGAGGAGGGTTGCTGATAAAGGGCCTCTGTACACCTATGAATATATTCCATAAAAAATCCGCCATTTAAGCAATGAAGATCTAAAATAATTAATTCATAGATCTCTGTGACTTTTGGCCACATGGATGAGGTGGATGGCCCCAGAGCAGGCACCCTACCAGAAACACTCCCAGTATTCTGATTGGCCAGTGCGGTCATGGATTTCATTGATCAGCTGATCGCTATTGATCAGCTGTTTCTTTGTTTTCTAATCAGGCATCCTTTTTTCTGGTGTAGCCTCTTTTATGATTCTGATTTTATGGGTAAAAGGGGCACTTCTTCTTTGTACCTCCACCCAGACACACTGAGGTAGCTCTGAGGCTTGAAGAAGGGCTATCCGAAACAAGTTCCCTTTAAAGCAGCCCCTCAGTCTTTTGTCTTTCAGTCTACCACCCTAGTCAAGCCTCTAACCATGCCCTCTAAAACAAATCCATCTACTGCATTTTCACTTAAAATGCTGGTTGGTAACTATGCATTAGTTTGGTAACCAGAAAAAGAGCCCAATATTTGTTAAATTTCCATGTGTCTCTTCTTGTATTTGATTAGCGTAAACGCATTAAAATATTGCTGTGGCAATTGTGTTAGCAACATCTCATGGTATTTATTTGTATATGAAAAGAGATTATATTAACATCTTCCTTCAGACAAGATTCTCTGTTACTTATGCCCTTTTTTTATTGCCTTCAAATAGAGAGCAAGAGATAAAGTTGTAGCAAATGAAAGGAACCATAACATCTTCCTGCAAAACTCTTTTTTAAACATTAGCATTCTGTGAAACTATTCTGAATTCTGTATTTGACATCCTAAAGCTACCTTTATAGCAAATAAACTTCTACGAAGACATGAAATCATATTTAAAAAATGTGTTTCTAAAATTCCGGAGTAGACGTGCCGTCTAAAGGCTTTTCAGGTGGGAACCAGAAATTTTAATGCAGAGTTGAAATGGGGAGGATAAAAAAAAACTAGCTTTGAATTATTACATTTGCACCTGAGAGGTCTTATACATTTATGTATTCACATATTCTGGCACAAAAAAAAACTGACTATACCATATCTAGTAACTCTAGTTTGTTATCTTTGTTAAATCTTATTTTATGTCCTTTCAGAAGGACAAATAAGAGTTTACATTTATTTAAAATGCAAAATTGCGGAATAAACACAACTGTGGATAAGTGATTTTGCCCCTAAAACCGTGCAACTGGTATAAAACTAGATTTTCTGTGTATATGTATTTATTTTTTGTTTTGGCCACTAGTGGCTAATAAACCATAATAAGTATTGGTACTAAAGTTTGGCACATGAAGATAAACATTGTCTGCTTAGAGCCAAAAGCACAATAATTTATTTACTCCTTCATCGCAAATTCAATCTCTCAAAACTAATTTGATGTCAAATACATCCAGTACAGCATATGTTTCCTTAAGAAAAAGAATTATTAGAACACAAGGGCGTACATGTTCCGGACATTAAAGAAAAAAAATGTTTCTGCCAAATGCATTGCAGAGATTGAGCTAAGATCATTCATTCTTATGTAAAGTTTGCCCCATAGCCTTGCCAAGGTCAGTTGCAGATTGGTTTACCAGCCGCATAAGTGCTGCTCATGCAGATTAACGCTGCTTGGGGCAGCTGACTTCAACTTGTACAGACATCTCGTCTTTTTTCTTTTCATTTCCAAGATATAAAATGCTCTGTAAGGACAATTCCTCCTCTTAAGTATACTCTCTGTCTTATAATGATTATTGTATTCCCGCTGATTTTATTTAAATGGAAACATTGGACTCAAAACATATACAATCTTTGCAAAGTATGGTTCTAAAGACATTGGGTTCAGATCTATTTATTATATGTATATATATATATATTTAATACTTTTTTATGTTGTATGTTTGTATTATTATATATGTTTATATATGAATAAAATATTTATATATTAAAAAAATCATTGGGTTTACCCGTCATTTCAACCATGTACTCGAGTTAGTACTAAAGGTGGCTCACCATCAAAAAAATACTAATGTTAATCAACAGAGCGTTAGAAATACCAATATTTGTATTAACATTTAGTTCACACTAGTATTTCCTGTGTCATCTTTGAAAAAAAGGTGACATTTCCCAGTATGCAAACTTCCTATGTTTTGAGATCATGGTTTAAAAATAGTTCTGAAAACTGAAAAAAGGTTTAGGTATATAATATATAATATTATTAAGTGTGGATTATTTGGAACCTTTTATACAAACATCTAAAAAAGTGTAATATTTAAATATATAGACTAGATTTTGAACCTTAAGGCTAAATGTAGTGCTGTCAGATAAATGTGAATAGGAGAGGTTAACAAGAAGCACACACAGTTTTGTTGTTTTCTTTTTTCATTTTACTATACATTTAGATCATGATGCTGTAAGAATTAATACAATGTTAATATCATGGAAGGCTTTTGGAAAGCACACAGAGGAAAGAATCACCTACCAGCTTCTAAGAACCAACAACAGTTTTACAATATTCAGTTGGTCACTGTTGCTCAAAAATCTTCTGTAATAAGGTAGATGTGGCATCACAGATGACCCACGTGCACCGAGGTTGGGCATGAGTCTCATAATAAGACAGTAATGCCTTCAAAAACTATATTTTCCTGGTTGTCCATGGTCTAAGTTTTCATTTTAGTAAAACATTTCTGAAAACCACTGTTCGTAAATGTAATAAAACTAGAGAAGGTATGCTATTCTCTTTCTAGCAAGAACTTTCACTAGGTTCATTATGTAATTTAATCACGTTCTCTTCCCGAATATAAGCACTGCCAGCTATGTTTTACAAACTTTAAGGAAATGATCAAATTATATTTCATGCTGGAGAAAACCAATTGGCGTGTGAGCATGATCGTTGACCTTTAAAATTCACATTTTAATAGCAAATAAATTGACTTTTTGTATCTCAATTAAGATTTTTTTTTTGCATTATTTTAATATAAATTTGTAAAATTGAGATTGTAGTAGTATAAGGAAGGAGGACATTATATGGCATAGGCTGATTATTCCCTCGAAGTCAAAGGAAAGCAAATACTGTTCTTTTCTACATTTGCTCTGGACATTATCTATATGCTGAAGATACAGAGTTGCTAATTATTGTGTTTTTAGCTTCAATGATACTGTAAAATTTTGCCTTACCCTTTCTTGGCCTTACGTACAGTGGAAAAGTTGACAGTCAACCTATAATTATTTAGTAAAAAAAATAACTACAATTAGATACAATTTTAGAAAGAGTATCTGTGGCATTTTAATTTACATAGGTTTTACAGATTCACACTTTTATTCTAGGACTGATGTTTGTGGTAAAAAGAAATTTAATTTGGCTGGCTACCTAGAAGGGTTTATTAGCTAGGCATTTGGCTGTGCAGCTCAACTCTATTATTTGTTTCTGATGTATCGGGTTCTATTTTCCATTTTAAGACCTAAAACCTTTGTAAGATAATTGGGTATACTTAGTTGAGATCAGGGAATGCGTATGCCACAATGGAACTTGGGATGTGGCAGACACGAGTAAATCGTCCATTTCTTGGGAGAAGCTTATAAACTGTAACTCCCCACCCTATCGCTGCCTCACCTAGGACAGTCTCAAACAGTGTCTTCCACCACACATTTTTAATTTAAATAATGTCTTTAATTTAAGGTTACAGTGGTATATAGTCGGTTGGCTCGTCCATCTCAACCTCTTTTGTAGTATACCCCCACCTATTTGTCTTTTCATAAAGGTACTGATGATTAAGGCATTGTGAGTCTCTGCCACATTGATGTTTAATACACTCAACTGCTGTTGAGTTGCTTGCACGTGGTAACTTACTAAAACAAAAAGTAATTGCATTTGCTAAGGTTCCTCACTTATAAGTAATGTCCTGTGTGGGGTCTGAGGCGTACCGTAGAGCACATATGAACTCGGAGCAATATGGCGGTGCTTGCAGTGACCTCCTCTCCCCGGAGGATCAGGGCCCAAAACATCACAACAAGCGTCTATTAGATATATAATTGTGCTGATGCCATTTTAACTTGTCAGTAGCAGCAGTTACAGACTGATGAGAGTTGGAGTGTGACACAGCGACAGTTAGCTCAGCAGAGGCTGAGATTAATGCTCATTGCTCACCTACCATACTACAAGTTAATTAATAGTTTATTTTAATGAAGAAAATATACTGTTGTAGAGTGGATTGGATAAGCTGTAGTGTATTACAGGGACTGCAGCAGACATTTTTCCCTCTTCCTGAGTAGAGTTTAGTTGTGTTTAGTTAAGACAATGGCACATTTATGCTACTAGAACCCATCATTTAAGAACAAGTTTTTTTATTATTTTTCTATTATTCTATTCAAAGATAAATAAACATTGGTGTCAAAACCAGATATTTTACTGTGCTTGCACACAATGTGACTGCCTTTCAGTTGTTTAAAATTTAAAACTTGTTCCTCAGTAGTTTAAGACAGTTGCCCATTTAGGTTAGTACCAGCCAAACCTGACAATCTTTATATTATCTTTTTATCATATCATCTATTATTCTTCATTGATAAATATTGGTGACAAAACCAGGCATTTTATATATATATATATATATATATATATATATATATATATATATATATATATATAGTATAATATTGAGGAAATTCAGTCCCGCTCCAAGGGGCTGCACGTGCCTATCATCTGCCATCTGTACCCCTCTCATGGCAGCTCTGCATATGATTACAATATGGACACCAATTTAAAGGTGGTTCTGCATTACAATGTACAAAACTGATATATACTGTATATATATATATATATATATATATATATACTGTATATCTTATGACCAATGTCTATATTTAACTAACCAGAGCTAAAAAAAACCCATAAGATTTGTTAAAAAGCTATTTAAATATCACGGTTTGAAGTTTGAACGATGAGGAATGTGTTAGCCAATATTAGTGCAGAAATACCAGATAAGTTAAGCTGTCTCGAGCTTACATCTCACTTTTGTTTAAGTAAATGATCTAAGAAGCAAACATACACCGTTGTTTCTTCACCAATTAAAATCCATTGAAAATGTAAAACAGTGATAAGCATGTGATAGAATAACTGTGTTTTTTTACGAATATATATTTAATTTTAATTTGAAATGGAAAGTTTTTTGTATGGGTTCCATGTATTGTGTATGAAATGAAATGCTATGAAAATCTCGTCAAGAAAATATGTGTATATAATATGTAGTCCTTTTTATGTTGACTACTCGTACAGTGTTTCACTCTTACACCATGTCCACGTTTTAGACCTCAAGTTACATCGTGATACATTTACAGTTCATTCTTTATGACCACTTAAATTAATGTTACCTACTCACCTTATGCTCCATTCTAACCTTACTTTGCCAGCTTATTATTGACATTCTCTAAAAAATTATTCTGTCTGCTTGTTTAACACTGACAGTGTGTTTTGGATAACTGCATTACTTCTGTTAATAATTAATAAAAAATTGTATGCATGGACATTTATATATAAAATAGGGCATAGATCTGAGTCTGATAACCATACCTGGGAACTCTCTGGGTTTGACCCGGGGATTGCCGGTTGAAGCAACGCTTCTCTGGTTCTCCGTGTCAAGACCCGAATCCTCCGGGTCGCGGGAGCGGGGTCTTGACATGCCCAGCTCCCTGCCCATTTTCTCTTTAAATGGGGGAGTTTCCTGCTGACGTCATCGGTAATGCCCCCGACATCAGCGGGACATCCCACTGACGTCAGGGGACCTCACACTGACATCAGTGGGAACTCCCACCGACATCATGGGACCACCCCCTGACGTCAGTGTGCAGGCCTGGCCGCGTCCCGCAAGGAAAGGCTCCGGGTAGCCGGAGCCCAGAAGTTCCCAGGTATGCTGATAACATTTCCCCTTTCATAAAACCTATTTCTATGTAAAAATAAGACTTAATTTAATAGAAGTTTAGGAATGTTTCTGCTTGTGGACCCCTGAAAGTCCAAACATCTTTAGCTGCTTCCCAAGGTTCCCCAAAAATCTCAGCATTCTCCCCTAAAGTCTCATTAGAGATGGGCTGTTTTACAAATGACACTCAATTTGAATACACAGGAGAGGCATTTGAATCATTATAGACAGATTACTTGAACAATAGGCTATCTATTAATTTAATGCTCTTCATAAACACAAAGGAGTAAAAAAACTCAACCTATTGACAGAGGCTGAGCTAAAAGTTCATCTTTACCCCTTTAAGTCCCTCAGTCATTTCAGATGTATAGTTGTCACAACCTCTCCGTGATCAATATTGTCTAGTTAGTTATGTGATTTAGGTGCTCTACATGCTTTGTGAATTGATACTAATCAATAAAATGTGAGGTCCCCATGGAACAATATGTCAAACTTTCTCCTTTAAAATGCTCCAGCTGCTAAATTGTTCTAGGTATTTTCTTTAACGCACTGTTAGAAATTATCTTTTGACTGTGGCCGTGGTAGATAGTTTAAGTAAAATAGCCTTCCAGTGAAAATGGTGGAGGTTATTATGGTGATGGAATTCATGTCTCCTAGGAAAAAGCGTAGAGATGTCCATAACAGTAAAACACTATATTTAAAATATGGATATGATATAAAATGCATATTTTAAAAAACTGGATGACTCAAGTATTCTTACACCTCTAAACTTCTGATAAATCACACCTTTCTTCACAGGAATAAGCAGCTTGCTAATAGTGTTAGAAAGCTAGAAATATGTTTGTTAATAACTTTAATTAGGTCTGGAAAGGCCTGTCCCAAAGGCCTTAGATGGCAAAAGGTGTAAATGGAGGAACTGTCCCAGCTTGCATGCTCTGTACTGAACTCCATTAAAAGCACAGATGGGTTGAGAGAGAAACTGTGAATGGACAAATGATAACAGACTATTCAAGAACCCGAACACAAACTCATTAGCAATCTGTCATATATTTAATTTGTATACATGTATTAAATGCAATGCAATAACCTAGAGATCACAAGTACCAGCAAAGCTGGAAATGGTACCAATCAAAGCCATGGACAACCTGGATGATAATGTAGGTTTACCAAAATAAAAAATGTCAGGTTCATACTATATTTTGGATATCAGAATTCTTTATTCATTTATTAAATAAGAACTAGAAACAGCCACTTCAAGCAGAATAATTTCACATATAGTCTCATGGATGCATTGTACACACACATACACACACATCAATAAAAGGGGGGCTACCAGCACATTGGTTGGGACAGTGAGTTAATGGTATATAAGTACAGCTGTCGGAATAACCCTAACCCGATCGGGACAGTTGACAGCTATGCTCTATATTTAAACAATATTTCAGAAAAATGACCAGTGATACTATTGTAGGGTCACCTGATCTGGATATATACATGAAATAAAAGCTATTTTATGGTATCTATCTGATAAATTGGTAAGAAGGACTTTATAACAAATATTGCCCACGTTTTAATGCCAAGCCTCATTAAAATTAAAGTGTTCCTCTGTCTGTAGGGTTACTAGGACTGGATTTTCCATAAAGTATGCTAAACTTGACTTGAAATGTTCCACTCGTCTCGTTTACTAAGTTTAGTAAATATATCCATATTAGTATTATACACCATATTGGTAGTAATTTTAAGAAATGTCCGAAACCTTACAAGAGTTCTGATGATTGCAGGGAGATTTAGAATTCTGGTCTCGTGATTGATAATGAAGGCAGTATGAACTGATTAAAAATGAATCCAGTTAATAGACCGGGCACTGACAATGGCCTGTTTTGATATGAAGATTTGAATTATGATTCATTATTGAGCCTTTGCATATAGGTGCTACGTTCTTGATCACATTAGATAAAAGAAACTAGGAACTTTTTCTTCAGCTGGTACGCATGCACATTATAAATGAATTTCAATTCCCCACTCACCACTAATCCTGATTTCAGAGAATTTATTTTGCACATCCCTTCCGGTGCAAAGACATTTACCCCTGGGAGACTTAATCTAGCTTTGTGACTTCAGCAGATGGGACTTGCTGGCCCATTTCAAATTTCAAAGAAAACTTAATTTTACAATAATGATATCCCAATTGTTTACTGAAGCTGAAATTCATTCAGCCCTGTCTTCATTTGTGATCTTGTTTTCATGTTAGATGTAAAGCTTTCTATCATTAACCGGTTGTCAGTTTAATAAATGTCTTTGCGAAGTACTGCTGCACATTATGCACACATCGCTCAGTATTCATACGTGTAGATATATATATATATATAAGTCTAGATTTTAAGTTCAATTGGGAGCAAGGGCCTCTTTACCTCTTGTTTCCGGGTTGTTTTGTGACATTCTGCTTGTTATGTCCTGATTACCCATTGTACAGTGATGTATGATAAATCACAGCCTTAATCATATCATATCTCAACTTATTGATAATTAAAGTTATATGCTCCATTAGATTTTATTACATTGAAAATATGACTTAAGTGACTAGTAACAAACACGTTCTACTAGAAGCCAAAAAAGCATAACTGTTAATTCATGTTGAGTATTCACCATTTGCCTGACATAAAATATTTGTGTGATTTGTCAACAAATGGATGGTTTTCCCAAAAAAGGCACACTCAGCGGATCCAGCACCCCTCAAATCCATACTTGAAAAAGCAATTATTAGAATTCCCTTAATTTGTAAGGTCTTAAGTCGAGAGCCACTACTTATAACGAAACATTGGCCTTAGACTCTGGATAAAGTGAAAATAGTGAACAATATGGGGTTGTTGTGTCATGTTTCAGTATTATGAAATGTTTAAAGCCAATTTAAAGATCAAAAAAGGGTTTTAAAAGTGGTAGCTGTGATCACACCAACCCTGCTAACATGCAAATAGGTTATTCCTAGGTGTATCAACTCATTTGCATGTGAGATGGATGATGCTTCCAACAAACTAAAATGAATTTTTTTCATGGAAATTAAGCTAAAACAATGTGTACATGAACAATAAGGCTCTGACCTCAGCCTCAAACAATGTTGAGGTGTCATAGGCACTTTTATGTTCTCATCTAATCAGGTATACATAGAGAGGCATTAATACAAGTGAAAATATATATATTTTTTCCATTTATAGAATGACTCATGATACATATTCAACGCCTGAACCTTTTGAAAAAGTGAAAATGAATTATTTTGCATTTTAACTTCACCGATTGACCTAGAAGTAAAATGAACTACTTAGAATAATTTAGAAATTTACATTTCATTTGCTATGCTTAATGTTAAACTAAATCACCAAGCCAGTTGAAGGTAAAGGCCTCATTTAATTAACCCTCTTGGTATAGTGTTGCATGATTAAATTTGACTGGGATGCTCCTAGGGGTTTTCGCTACTGAAAATACTAACAATAATCATTTGTTTTGTTTTTATATTTAAACACATTATTGCATCGCTGAGTACAGTGATAATTACCAACTTTATCTCTTGAGTTTTTGTAATGTTCATTAATAACAATAAAGGGTTGTAGGTTAAAAACTCACTTAATTGCCTTTATGTTAATGGCATTATGAATAGCCTTAGCTTGAAGCTTCTAATTCTGTCCAGTATCCAGTTTCTCATTGAAACCCCAGGAGAGACGCTCATTTTATCAGCATTACTGATGCAAGGTTTTTCCTTGCAGGTGGGTTTTGTACATAATCAAAATTAATGCACAACAGATTTTACATGGACTAGAGGAGGAATATGCTGAATAAGTAATTAAATGGAGTGCCCAAGGAGTCACGGTCCCTGCTATTTTTTTCCCCCCAACATATTCAGAAAATATTAAGAACAGTCATAAACCGTGGATTCACAGATATTATGCCGTTGGCTCATCGTATAAAAAAATTATAATGCTAAAAATTGTCAATGAATGTAAGCTGCTTGTGCACTACCTTAACATAAAGACGGGGAGCGTGTTTCAGTAGCTAACTAAAGAAAACATGTGATTGAATTATTACACCAATTACATCAAGACCAAATTACAGCACAGATCAAAGGAACACAATTTGTGTATTATGTGTCAGACCTGGGGCTGGTTTTCAATTAGTGGTGAGTGTGAATCTGACCAAAGGCCTCAGAATTTTGTGCAACAATCTCTGTGTGTATAAACTTTTTTTGTTAATGTGTTAAATTAGTTGCAATGTATCACAGTAATACCTGAGATATTTCACAAGAATTATTTGACTGTGTGTGCCAGTAATACCTAATTACCAAATGTTTTTTTGATGTCGTCCCAGAGGTCTGTAAACGGTAGTGGGTCACTGCTTTACAAGGATCAGGTACTTGTTAGATCACAGCTCCCTCCTTGCATGTATTTTGCTGTGTATAAGGCAACCATGCATATAAAATAACTTGCTAACAAAACAGCTCATTAGTGAAAATAAAAATGTTATTATACAAATATAAGATGACCTCTAGGATGCTAAAGTGGAAGCAGTAATCTTGCATTTCGGCAAACCGAGTCTGCAATTGCTGTAGCCTGCTAAAGATGGTAGCCACTGGTATCGCTACGAAAAATCACAGGTCACACAGATGTGGATTGTTTTGAAGCTAGTAGGTTAACAGATGTCCAGCCTTGGAGGCTTCCACTTGAGTCATGTATCACTATGACCTGTATAAACACACCATACAAATGCCATATACTGGATTCATAGTAAATATGCATTGGATACATAATGCTTGAATAAGAAATAAAAGATAAAAAAAAACATTTTTATGTATTTCAGTACATGAATATTAATAATATATTTAAAGGTCACAGCCTGGCAAATATAGACACGTTCTTTGTTTTAATATAATATATCTGAGAAGCATTAACCAAAGTGTAATGTTTCAATGGACCAGGCTCTCTTGCCTTTCATAAACTGTGTGTGACAGAAGCTGAACCTAGCTCAACAAAACTCAAATAGCTTGCCCACTGGTGACTTGCGACTTCAGAGAGTGTCAGAATTTACCATTTTACCTCCTATGTGCAATCATTGAGAAAAAATAATCCTGCCCACAATGCAGTTTAGAACCAGAATGTGAAGCAAATTTGCACAGCACAAGGAAACCTACCACCCCAGATGTACGTTTTGGCCTTCAAAGGCCTCATCACTGAGGTGCAGTTGGTATAAACATCTTGGCACTGTGGCCAAGCAGGTCCACATCTGGACTAACTTTTTCCCTTTGCAGGGAGCCCCTCCAAAATGTTCATAGACAACAAAAGACAGGTGATGACATATAACAGTTATAAGTCATAAACTACCAGTACCTGTTTAGCGCTAAAACAGATGTTTGAAACTCTAGCTGGAAGTTATTAGCTTTTAAGCCCATGTATATGTTGTTGTTTCACCTTGTTAGACAACAAATGACTAAGGCGCTTAATGATTCTCAAATATTTTTAATACATGGGCAACAAGAAAAGCGAGCAAGAATTTGTGTAGACACTTTTGGGTGCCTTCTTTTGAGCAGAAGGATTGTGATCTCTTCATCATGTCACTAACAGTTCAGCTAAATGAATTGTCAATCTGAATCGGATCTTTTGTGTGTTTTTTGTTGTACTTGTTTCGCTAAACAGCAATAACTATGAATTTTTAATATGCTCAACTTCATTAACGTGTCTTTTTTTCCAATTGCTCAATTACTGTTTTTTGTACAAAAAGATTATGATCAGGTGTGTAGTCAGACAGAAAGACTAACATCATAGGTGGACAAGACATGTACATATACATACAACTAGAAGTATTCAGCTTACTGAGAAGATAGGCGTCAATAGGTCTAAACCAACACTGAATCTGTCAAGTGATGGATGTTATGAGACATGTGGGATCCATCATTATTTCTTCTGATAAAAAAATGTACAGGACTCTTGATACATTAGAGATATGCTGTTTATTACATCCAGAATAAGTACAGATTTGGTGATTGTTCTTTATTTGTCTGTCTGTTGCAGGGGGTACCAATCGGTTGTATCGCAAGCATTTTGTTATCCTGTTTTATCATTTGCAGTGAGTAACTGATGGGTGTGAATTGACTCCTTGCCTTCTGGGTTAAGCGCTCATTAACAGTGTCTAAAGAGTTTCAGTAGGTTTAAAAGTGCTACAGAACAATCTTCACGCTAGACAATATAGCCATGCTAGGATTAGACAAGACTCTCTAAAATTAGGGTACCTGGATGTATTTGGCTAAGCTAGATAGGGTCATATGTTGTGACTGAATCTCCAATGATGTATGTCCAAAAATATTTCAAAAGTAATTTAAAGTGTGCTTATACAGACTAAATAAGATTGATTCTAAACATAAAAGCACCACAAAAACAAGATAATAACAACCACCTTTATTAATTAATTATCTTTTGGCATATAGTTGATTCTTCTCTGTTCTTCTGATGTCCAGCCTGTTACCTCTAGCAACGCTACATTTTCACAAAGACCTTTCTTTCATTATTGACATAGGAAAAGACTCCAATTTTCATAATTCTGATCATATTTTGTGTTTTTTGTTTAATCCCAGATACCGTGATGGTTTTTATATATTATCATATAGAACAACATCAGATCATTACCTAAAACACAGAGATTTATGTCCAAAAAACCCCAGGCATGTTTATTTTCCCCTCAAAAATAAAAAGGGAAAGTTGACATATCATTCAGTGAAGGGAAAGCATTAGGGTATCATTCTGAATTACAGATTTGACCTCTTTAAAAATACATTTTTGGTGACATTTAGAATAAGATACCAAGCGCTCCCATTCTGGTTGTTAAAAGCATAATGCAATGTATTGATTAGATGTCTGAAGATGTAAAGGTAGCATTATGGTGTAACTACTGTATAATTAAGTAAAGATGAACGTGTTTGTTTACCCTTTTTAGTAGATTGGGAGTGTTTTACAGGAAATATATTGTTTGCCATAATTCCCATAAGGATTCTTTGTTTCAAAAAGACGAAGGGTAAATATTTGCCAGTGGAGGAAGATGTTGAGTTAAATATTCAGATGTGACATTTTCTTAAACTATTTGTTCTGAAGGATAAATTACCAGGGATGAGTTGCATTTTACTACATAGTACATACAGAACGTGTTAGAACAAGTTGAAAATAACAACAAAATAATTTATACATTTTTCTTTTCCTGGCGCCTTAACCTTTCCGGAAAAATACTCTTGGGACATAATTGAAGAAAAGTGTTTTTTTTTTTTCTGTGAGAGATGTATTGCTTTGCTAAGATAATACTTTAGTTGTACCAATAAAAGGAAGAGAATGTAGAAGAGCATGAACGTGATAGTGGATATTATTGTAGGCTTCACAGAAATGAAGCCAAACAGGTGATAAATTTACAGAACTAACGGTTACTGTGAGCTGAAGGGTGACCTGTATACACGTTATATTAGAGCAGGGAAAGCGGCCTAACATTTTTCACAACAGCATTTAATAGTGGACATTAACTTAGCCCCCTCCAAAAGGTCTGACCTGCAGGATGTTCTCTACAGTTCTCCAAACTATAATCACTTGCTCAGCCTGTAATTTCATCAAATAGCATGCACCTTTTCCAGCCACTTATTGGCCAATTAAGTCAAGTTCTCACAGAAGGGGTACAGCTGGTATCGAGTTATCTTAGTTGAATTGATTGAGGACATTCTGCAATCTATGAACCCTGTTTAACGATCAAGGTGATAATACGTGTAATTCTTCTCAGTCAGGGGAATTTGTTGCAGCTGTTGTCTGCAAATCCTTGTTCTGATAGAGTGAAGTAAGAGAAACACATTAATCCATCCTAAGAGGCTTTAGAATCTCCCAGATTCATGCAGAATAACTATAGAAGATTTCCTTGACATGCACTTCAGTAGTACTAAATTAAGTAATAATATATTAACCACATATTGTGCGTGTGTGTGTGTGATCAGTAGGTTTATGAGGAACTGAGAAATGCATTATTTTAAATAAAGCCCCGTGGAATTATCTTTTCCGAAGGGTCCCATTCAAGGGGACTTGTGTACAAGAAATAGGATGGGATCTCTGGAGCTGAGGGACAATTGAGGAGCTGAAGAAGGTGAACAGAAAAAGATGGTGAACAGGGGACCCGGAAAATCAGGGGTAGGTTATCAGACATGGAATATGGGTTTGACCACCAGGGAGAGAATCTGGGGGTAGGCTGCAAGGGTCTGGGATAAGCTTTAGATACACCTCAGTTACATTGCACTGGCGTGTATTTCAGGCGCCTCTCACATTAACAAAATGTATAAAAAGTAATAAACATGCTAAAAACAAGGATGTCTGTATAAATGTTGATGACTCATAAGGGCAATTGTGCACTGAGGCTTCCCTTGACTTTCTGCCATAATTTTTTTTTTGTAAACCTTATATTCTCTGCAATGAGATTTTGAACAAAAATGTATATGCTAAAGCCCTTCACTCACCACCAATACTGACAGTCAGAAAAGTATTTCATGTAGTGAAATCTTAAATGATCTGACGGTTCTGCAGCATGCCAATGCAGAAATGGCCTACTATTCAACAATAGTTCCTCTGACAGCTCTGCTCCAAACCCCTGACATGGACATTCTGTAACACAAGAAAAAAAGAGCATAAGAAGGTTAAAAAAAATGCCATATGTGAATTTATGGACAACATAATGCATTTTGCATTGTGACACCACACATGTAATATTTTGCCATGTATCTCAATATTTTATAGTAGGAAACATCATTATAATGATATGTTAATGAAAAACAAGCAGTTATTTTATTTGGCATTCAAGTAATCATACCATATCATGTTGCTTTATATCTTAAAAATGTCAACATTGTACATGAAGCTAAGTTATGAAATCTGTCCTGGCCTAAAAAAGTAAATTCAACTATTATAAAAAAGAGAAACTGAGTTTAAAAGCCAAAATAATTTGTTGTATGCATTTCAATCCACAAAGGTATCTAAAAAGCTGCTAGATTATTTTTGTACATTTTTGAAAGATTTCTTTGCAAATATGTAAATGTTTCATCTTTGATTATTTACAATTTCAGAAGCACACTATTTTTATTTTTATTAATGCTTATTAAGCTTTGTCCTCTTTAGTCTACTCCCTCTGCAGCCAAAAAACACATATAATTGTGCTTCCCCTTTCATATATTCTCATTTGTTCTTGTTAATTACTTGTGTGCCCCAAGCATTTTTAATGCTCATGCAGAGAGCTCACGGCACCTTTTACTTTCTGTCTTGGTGGCTGGCAGCCCCCAAGCTTTTGCCCACCAGCATATTAGAGCTTTTCATTTCCCCTAATGTGTTTGTTGTAACATAAGCTCCTGATATAGAAGAATCTCAGTCCATTTTCATTTAACCAAACCGAATACAAAACAGATCATGCTAAATTGCTTTATAATTTAACCATTGTTTGCTGGAGCTTTGCTATATAATATTAAATAATAATCATTCATAATAATATTTAATAAAGCTAGGTCTCGCCCCTTGTTTATTAATAATTAGAAAATGGCACAAAACCTAATGAGCTCAATTCTACTTCTCTTGCTTACTCCATCACGTTCCATCTTAATCATTTACTACACCGATGTCTCTGTTCACATCAAAACATAATATATTCCTGAACAAAGCAAGGGCAAAAGTTGAATTTGAACACATGTTTTTACCCAGTCATGGAGACAACAAATGGTTATATATTGTAAACCAGGGCTGTCAAACTCAATTGGGCACCACAGACACATCAGGTGCACCACGTCACAGTGTTGACACAGACAATTAAGCTCCTATTGCTCATTCACACAACTCCCAGCAGTTGCACAAATACATAGCCCACAGACATGTACTCATGCTAACACCATACACTAACAAATACTTACAACTTTACCACTATACTTACACACACTAGAATACTTACCCGGACATACAGTAACATACCTACATACACATTATCATCCTTGCATACACTATACAGTATCATACTTGCACACACAGTAACATACTTACACACACTAACATACTTACACACACATATACTAGCATACACACACGTACAGTAACATGCTTACACAGGCTAACATTCCTTAACAACATCTTTAGAGACATGCTGGATATCTGGGTGGTGGCATACCTAGACAATATCCTGATAGATTCCTCATTGCTAATGGAGCATGGGAAGCATGTTACCCAAGTCCTTAACTGCTTACACCAACAGCAACTCTACACCAAGTTAGAAATTACCACTGTAGAACTTCTAGGGTAGATCATCACTCCGTCATATCAAGATGGACCATAGAAAGGTATCGACTATACACAGACCAACATCCTTACTTACATACTAACATACACACATACAGTAACATACCAACAACTGCCTACAAGTGCTTTGATGAGCTGCGGCTTGTATCCCTATAGACATTATGAGTGAGGGGCCCATGTTTGCTGTTAAGGAAAAGAATATGTACAGAAAGGTGCAAGACTAGCTAAGCCAAGAATGGACAGTGCTTATATAGCTTGTCCGATGCACTTTTTGTACAATTTACAGTGCATTCTAATATTTTTTTAAATAATGTTATTTATTAACTAATGAATTAGCAACATTTAGCTGTCGAAATGTAAAAGAGTGTTTTATTGGTTATATTATAACTTAATATTCATGGATTTTCAAAGAGACCTGTGTATTGATATTACATACGTATGAACTATTTCTTCCCTTGATCAAAATTATTATTATTATTATTTAATTTTTTATTTAGCATCATCATATTTTCCATTGTTGTATGTGAACATCCGATAAATGGCTGTCACCACTTAAATATAAAAAAAGCAAATGCTGTTGTATTACCTAGAGTGCAAACTTTGGAGAGGTGTTTGGTTTGTATTGTACATATAATTATTCCACTGCCATCTGTGTGTAACTGCTTATCTTCCAAGATATATAAACAATGCAATAGGTTTACAACATCAGGTAAATAAACAGAACTACTGTGTGTCAAGGAAACCAAACATCTGGTTTAGGGTTTTTGATGAAATGTTGATGATTTGTTTATACTTCCATGTCCTATTAGAGTGTGGTTTGAAGATTCCCATGCTATTCTATGAAATCTCATTTACACGTGTGATTCGGCTCATGTACCAGTTGTTATTTATTTTTCTACTGTGAGTCTATTAATCTTTTAAGTAAATTAATCTCTTTAGTGCATCATTATTATTTATTATGTGATTTTCCTACCTTGATTTGACTCGGCTCCCTATAGGTTTCCTCTTGATATCTGCATCACTTTCTGCTATTCCTCAGGAATGTTTCAATACATATTACCAGCTTCGCTCCATTTAATGCGCTCTCAGATTCTATATGCTGAAATAATCAATAAAGCATTCCATTCATGACAACATAGCAACATAGAAATTTGCAGATAAGAACCATTCAGCCCATCTTATCTGCCTCATATTCATGATGTAAAGATTCAAACCTTAATGGCGCCTTGGTCTTGTCTCTACAATTTGCTTGGTCTTGTCCCCGCTTATCTGGTATCCTCTCAGTAAGTTTCCTAACCATATAAAAATGAAGGCAACACTACACTCTGATCAAGGACCTCAGTGTGTATTTACACTCCATCAGTCTCTAAACCACAGTTTTGCTCCATGTAACCTCTCCTCTACTCAGTGGCACTGTTCATAGTCATGAAGGCCATATAGTGTCCTGGTCTCTTCCCCCTCTACGAAGATTTTTTCCCCGTGGACTAGACGGCTGGATCATCATGTTTTATCACTTTCCTGTATCATATAGTATTGTTGACAGTGGGGTGGATACCCATGGCAACACATAATCACCTTCTACTGAGCTCATAGTTTATCTATACTTATTATTGCTACAAAATCATATGCTCTAGCCGATGCAAATCTGTTACTATTATATAAATAAAAAATGCAAAATCGACATTCCACAGCGAAATTATACGGAAAGTCATGCACATGGATGGAAATGTCGCTTACGCTAGTCTATAGGTCATGTGACAATCACATGATTCATTTGCTCAGTGATCCACAGGACCAGTCTAAGCTTGGATCAGCAGGGTCCAGAGCTTTAGACATACATGGCTCTAAAGTGATATAAGTATTTTTAAAAATACTAAGAGTGAAATATTGTTATTTTAAATATTGATTATTAAAAATGTATATCTATAGAAATATCATGTTTGTGAGAAATTAAATGAAAGCATTGACAAAATAAGAAGATTGAATTAAAGATTAGATGATACCTTCAAGCTCCTAAACAAATAAAGTCATACATCCCAAGATGGAGACAATGTGTGTATGCAGCCAGAAATTCACTATAATCCTAAATTATATTATGTATGTCAGTTAAAAAAACAATAAATAACCTTAATTTATTTATATGTAAACATGGTTTAGGGAGCATAAACAGAATCTTACTTTATGACTGAAATGCACCTGACTTCTTGTCACTTTACATTGGCTGCGCCTCCGTGTTTACCTTATATCAAAATATGCATTATGAATTTAGAAAAATAAGCCAAAGGCAGAGCTTTAAAAAATCTCAAAGATATGACATGATTTCAGAATATATTCGCTTGCACACCTAGAGGAGACAGACCATTCATGTGTCCAAGACTGGAGCTGGGATCTGGAGTAAAATACACAAGTGTGACATGGACCCCGAACATATAGCAGGATTTAACCCTCTGATGGCAGCCAATGAACTGTATATACATTCCAGCCACTCACGGGGATAAACTAATCAAAACAACTAGATGTTGACAGCTAACGGCTTTAGTAAATCATTTTTTTTTTAAAAGATTGAAAATTAATTAGCATCTCACCACTGGATACTAATCACATGCAAAATGCCTGAAAAAAGAAGACGTTATACAAATTAACACCCATTATAATTAAAATAAAACACTTTTCAAGTTGACCAGTATTAGATACGTGCAAATCAATCCCGCATGAATCCATTAAAAATGATGAAATTGCAAATGTGTATTACTGCATTATGCTAAAATTAGATTTGTTAATGCCACAGAGGCATCATTAAGAGCCACAAAGGTAGAATCAGATCTAGTCATGCCTTTAATACAACACGTGTCTTTATAAAATATCAATATGTGTGCAAAAAATGTCAGAAACGATTCTGCTCTAATGTGAACACACGGAAAAAAAATAGATTTCACCGACAGCACTGATTTCTACGTGTTACAATACATAGATCGGTAATTCAATTGATTGTTTGAATTAAATCTCTTTTTGAATTTTTTTTTTTACCAGGAGAATTGGCAGGTATTCTGTTAACAGGGGATGCTATGAAGCATCCTACAATTCATAAACAGTGTGGTATACAAAGAATAAAAAAATCTACAAATCATGTAGTATATAAAACAACAGATGTACTAACCAACAATATAATTTGGCTTACTTAATGTGATATTATATAGAAACTGAACGTGGCTTTATTAAAATTCCGATTCTTGAAAAAAAAAAACTAGACTTCTGGGAGAATTGGTATTCTATTACCACTGGATATATTCCTAAAATTCATCTATGGTGTGCTGTAGTAGGTAAATTAGGGGATTGATCTTTGTAGGCAGTCCATACATTAATTAATTTGAGGCGTTATCATGCATGGAAACCTATATTTGAAAGCACATAATTCAATGATCCTGAAACATCTTTAAAATTCTCTGTCACTATTTTTTTACACATTTCCTTTCAGTAAAAGTTATATACAGACAAAAAGATAAATGATTAGCATTTGCATTTATAAATAGTTGGAGGTTGAATTGATATGTGAAGAGGCCAATATGTTCCGGGATTTCAAGCTTATTCAAGGTTATTTAACCCCTTAAGGACAATGGGCGGTCCCTAAACCCATTGAAAACAATGCATTTTGAGCCCGTACATGTACGGGCTTTGTCATTAAGGGGTTAATGATTCCAGAATTCTGTAGAACAAAGGTTACATTTGCACAATCACTTACAATGGGAAGCCAGCTAGAATTTCTAGATAACTTTTGTAAGTTCTGTCACTGCAACAAGAGTGTTTTGTGAACTAAAAATGATTTGTGTATCTCGGTGTATATTCTTTCCTTGATAGTAAGTCCAATGGCGGCCAATAGGTAATAACGTTTTTTACGCTTTGTCCTTCTTGTTACGACCAGTGGTATGTCTTGTCTAAG